>NW_015194169.1:0-1137 GCF_001447785.1 Gekko japonicus | reverse complement strand
ACTCTGACCTATTGGCTACCCACATTGTGACACATTGCTACCCCGCATCTCCAAAGACAAGATGCTCTTCTCCGTGGATATAGAAAGATCATCGAAAACAGAGTTGCCCATCCACAAAGACATGGCTGACGATGGCCTATCCAAACGAAGATCCCGACACCCAGCGAGGAGATCTGCATAAAGCAGCAATTACAAATTTTTTGTTCTAGGGAATAAATGGTTGCGTACATGGATGCAGTCAATTCCACCCGATATCCCTCACCTGATGAACACCAACAAAAGCCCATCAGGATTTGACTTGCCACGTAACGTATGGAAGACGGCTAACAGGCTTTGGCAGTTGTGCAGACCTGTTGTTTAGATGGGGCAACATACCAGGACCCGAATGCGATTGTGGTGCAGCCCGCCAAACGATTTTCCATTTGTCACAGGAATGTGAGCCTCGTGCTTTCGAGGGAGATGTAACAGAGCTCTTTGTACTCTTCCCCAGCTGCAACTGAATGGATTGAAAATCTAGATTTTAGTATTTAGGGGGACTGCCCAATCGGTCTGCATACCCGCTGTATCAACTTGGTTACATATTATAAGAGTCAGTTTGTAGCGGTTAAGTGCGTGGACTCTAATCTGGGAGAACCGGGTTTCATTCCCCACTCCTCCACTTGCAGCTGCTGGATGACCTTGGGCAAGCCATAGTTCTGTCAGAGCTGTTCTCTCAAGGGGAGTTCTGGAAGGAGCCCTCTCAGCCCCACCTACCTCACAGGGCGTCTGTTGTGGGGAGGGGAAGGGAAAGGAATTTGTAAGCCACTCTGAGACTCCGAGTGAAGGGTGGGGTATAAATCCAATCCTTCTTATAAACTTATATGCTTCCTGTGTGTAACTCTGCCATACAATAAATAAATAAGCAATCCAGAGGTGTTTCGCCATCGCCTGCCTCTATGTCACAACTCTGGTACCCCTTGCTGGTCTCCCATCCAACTACCACCCAGGGCCGGCCCTGCTTAGCTTCTGAGATCTGACGGAATCCGTCTAGCCTGGGCTATCCAGGTCAGGGCCTCAAAAGCTTATACCCTGAAATGCCTGTCAGTCTCTAAATTGCCACTGGACTTAAATCCAGGGGTCATTTCCTGCGGAAGCGCA
>NW_015194168.1:0-1060 GCF_001447785.1 Gekko japonicus | reverse complement strand
GGACATGCGATAAAGCAAGAAGTTATTGGACTGAGATACACAAAGAAATGGAAAAATTGTAAAATGTAATTTTAAGAAAGAACCTGAAATACTACTGTTGGGACTTAAAATGGAAGAAGTGAATGCACAGAAAAGAACTCTGATGTGGTATATGATTACAACTGCCAGAATGACTTATGCACAATGCTGGAAACAAGACAGAATCCCGGAAATCGGGGAATGGATAAAGAAATTATTATTTATGGTTGAAATGGACAAAATGACGAGGAAACTTAAGAACCTTGAAGCAGAAGAATTCTATGCAGACTGGAAAGACTTTAAAGAGTACTTAGAAAAATATTGGGATGTAAAGGACCATTTAATTTGCTTTGACAATTATTGAAAAGCTAATGTAATTAGGTGAAAGTTAATTAAGAGAAAATAACAGTAGAAGAAAATGTTACCGATAGATTATGATTAAAGGATAAGTGGAAAACAGAAAAGAACTAAGAAATGGGCTGGAGATTGAAGCACTGTGGGAAGCCAGAGGAGGGGGGAAGAGGAGAAAGGATGTATAATAAATAAGAATATGTTGTGTATTTGAACTAATAATATATCCTAATAAATTGTTTTTTTTGGGGGGGAAAAGAACTTACCAAGCGCATTAGAGAACCTTAGAGACTGTGATAACTTTCGGTGAAAAGTAAACGATTCCTCAAAAATGGCACCTCCACCGAGGAAAGAGGAGAAAGAAAAGATAGCGAAAGCTAAGTCTGCCAGAAGTGCTAGCCCAGCGAGTGTGGTGCCCAGACAGGACACAACGTCAGACCTGCAAAGGATATTAAATGAAGCACTACACCCTCTGCTGGAACAGGTGATGGCAATAAATCGAAAACTAGACACACAGCAAGCCCAAATTAACGAGAATGTCAAAAAGATAGACCAAACTGAGCAGGAGCTTAAAGAAGTTGATACCAATGCCAAAAAGCTACAAAAACAAATGCAGGCAATGGAGAAGAAGCATCAAACAGATGAGTCTCAACTACTATAGCTGCAAATGGAAAGGGAAAGCTATGCCCTA
>NW_015194167.1:0-1072 GCF_001447785.1 Gekko japonicus | reverse complement strand
GTTGGTCCTGATTAATACTTAGATGGGACCACCAAGGTAGGCCAGGAATACTATGCAGAGGCAGGCAATGACAAGCCACCTCTATTTGTCTCTTGCCTTGAAATCTCGATGGGGGTCACCATCAGTGTTCCCTCTAAGCTGAGTTAGTGTGAGCTAGCTCACAGTTTTTTAGCCTCTGGCTCACACATTTTTGTCTTAGCTCAGGAAAGATGGCTCCAGAGGAAACTAACTTATTCAGTAGCCAAATCTCTTGCTCACAACTTTAATGCCAGTGGCTCACAAAATAGAATTTTTGCTCAAAAGACTCCACAGCTTAGGGGCAGCATTGGTCACCATAAGTCGGCTATTACTTGGCAGCACTTTCCATTCCCAGCTCCATCAGTGGCAGCCCTTGTAAGGGCAGAAAGGTGGGGAATAAACCTTGTAAATAAATAAATATAGTCTAGCTATTTCTTCTTGTCATTAGAATTTTGCTTTCTCAAGGGGCAACAGATAGTAAAGAGGAACATGGGATTCTATTGGCCAATAAAATAGAATATACAAAAGCGTACTATTTTGAGAATGCAAATAAACCCACAAGGTGGCTTGCATATAAACTCAAGAAAGAAAAAGAGAAAACGACGATTATAGCCTTAAAAAATGAAAACCAAGAGCTAAAGTTCAATACGCACAAACTAAAATACATCGTTGAAGAATTTTACAGAAATCTCTATAAAGGTGTACCATGTACACAGCCAGAAGTAGAAAGCTTTTTTGAGAAACATAACAATGGAAAATTCACGGAAGACCAGAAAAGAAGGCTAAATGAAAGAATCTCAATGTGTGAAGTAACAGAAGCCCTCAAAAAACAGAAGAAGAAAAAAGCGTCAGGGCCAGACGGAATACCGGCAGAATTTTTTCATAAATTTGAGGAGGAATTAGTGCCCACATATAAAGAGCTATTAGAGAAGATCATGATCACAGGAGAGATACCTCAAACTTGGAAAGAAGCAATAATAACCTTAATACATAAACCGAGTACAGAAGAAGCTGAAATTAAAAACTATAGACCCATCTCACTGTTAAATGTTGA
>NW_015194166.1:0-1071 GCF_001447785.1 Gekko japonicus | reverse complement strand
ACTTTATCTTACTGTAATATTGCACTATTTTTATTCTAAAAGGGACTAACCGATATCAGTGCAATCTAAAAAATCTTAAGAACTGTTATCTAAAGAATTGATATAACTTTATTTTATTTTTTCTTGGAGAGAAAGTGTTATTTATTTACGGTTAGAAAAATAGAAATTAACTATTGTTTAGACCGGTTTGGTTTAAGACTTATTTGAATAAGCAAACTATACCTGGGAAGGTTTAATAATTACTCAAAAAATATTTTATTGTCCTTTCTTCCCCAGCATTACAACTTGTTTTATCTGTTAGACTAAGGTCTTACTTGGTCTTTCAATAAAAATAAGACTATTTTTTGGAAGTTAGTTAAAATATTTATAATATTAGAATCTGGTTCATCTGCATATTGTGACAACATTGTATATAGGTTTTGAGTGAAAGTTACCACTTATACTTTCTAGAGGAATAAACCATTACCATTTATCAATTTTCTATTTGCACCAAATAACAGGGAGTGTTCCAGCATGGCTATCAATACATTGAAAGTGATTTCTTCTAATGCACGTGGACTGAATAACTTGGTCAAGAGAAAACACATTTTGGTTAGCATATTGAAACTCAATCCAGATATCACTCTCCTCCAAGAAACACACCTGAGGAAGACCAATGACCTCGTTTTCAAATCTTCTAAATTTCAGCACCAATATTTTTCATCAGGCACATCTAAATCAAGAGGCGTTGCAATCTTGCTTTCCAGAAATGTGAGTTTTTCATTTCTCTCCAAGATCTCTGATCCCCAAGGCAGATTCCTGTTTGTGAAAGGCTTACTTGACAATCGCCCAACCACAATAGCCACTTTATATGCTCCTAATGGGGGTCAATTGGCTTTTCTAAAGGATACTTTTGTATTCCTTGCCTGTCAGTTTCGATATAATATGCCAATAAAGGTTGATTGATTGATTGTGACAACGTAGCATATAGTTTTTGAGTGACAGTTACCACTTATACTTCCTAGAGGAATATACCATTACCAAATAACAGGGAGTGTTCCAACATGGCTATCAATACATTGAAAGTGATTT
>NW_015194165.1:0-1128 GCF_001447785.1 Gekko japonicus | reverse complement strand
GCAGCTCATTAGCCTATTAGGCCACGCCCTGATTTTCCCCAAGGTTGGGTGGAATGGCGTGGGCGGGGATACTACTTGCCCTGTGGTGGAAAAGTAACAGGTAGGTCATCAGTAAACATGCAGCCCAAATTGGGCAGATAGCAACCACCCTCCGGGCATTTCAGGTTCGGAAAATGGTACAGGGGGCGGTCTAAGCCACCTCTCTATATATGCTGCAGTCGGGGCTTTTTTTTTGTTTTTTTGTAGAATAAGCCCAGCAGGAACTCATTAGCATAATAGGCCACACCCAACAGCAGAACCTCATTAGCCTATTAGGCCACACCCCTGACAGCACCGCTCCTTAGCATATTAGGCCACACCCCGGTGCCTTCCTTTAGCTTGCCTAGGCGCCCCGCAGCTGTGGGGAGCCCAGGGAAGCCCGCCCTTGAAGGGAAGGGAAGGCAGTTTAAACTGCCTTCCCTTTGCTTGCCCGGGCGCCCAGTGGCTGTGGGGCACCCGGGCAAGCCAGCCCTTGGATAGGCCAGGGAAGTATTTAAATGCCTCCCCAATCCTTCCAGCCCCCCCCCGCCCATCTGCCTTGGAGTCGCCGGGGGGTCGCTCTCCAGGCCTTCCCTCTGTAGCCACACATGCAGAGGTTTTGACTGTAGTGGGCGTGGCCAACCCTGAAGCCAGCCGGAACTCCGTTCCTGTGCGTTCCTGCCCTGGGATAGCTCTGCCTGCAGTCCTGATCCAAATCAGCCCCCCTGTTCACCTGGGAAGTATGGAATGGTAAGACGTCTGACCTGGACACATTCCTGGGGGAAATGTAACATGTAGTTAGGCGTTGTGCCTGACTTGACTGGCTCAGGCTAGCCTGATCTCATCAGATCTCGGAAGCTAAGCAGGGTCAGCCCCGGCCAGTATTTGGATGGGAGACCTCCAAGGAATACCAGAGTCATGACACGGACGCAGACAATCGAAAACCACCTCTGAACATCTCTTGCCTTGAAAACCCTACAGGGTCGCCGTAAGTCGGCAGTGACTTGACGGCCTTTTCCACCACCACCGTTTAAGGCCTTGTAGGATCTACAACGGGAGGTTCATAGGAGTTGTTTTCTATAAATCCAGGGCTTTTTTGGTAGAAAAAGC
>NW_015194164.1:0-1214 GCF_001447785.1 Gekko japonicus | reverse complement strand
TCTAGAGTTACACAGAGATGCTCTCATCTCACATGGCAAGTCTTGTTCTAGTCATCCCCATGATCCACATTGCTTGTGAGGACCTGGCCTTGTTTCTGGAGCCAGCTGCAAGATGTGCAGACTTTGTTCCTACAGTACATGTGCTGGTGAGAAGGCTGCAAGAAGAAGAAGAGAAGAAGAAGACATTGGATCTATAGCTCACCCTTCACTTAGAGTCTCAGAGTGGCTTACAAACTCCTTTCCCTTCCCCTCCCCACAACAGACACCCTGTGAGGTAGGTGGGGCTGAGAGAGCTCGGGGAGAACTATCCTTGAGGGAACAGCTCTGAGAGAACTATGGCTTGCCATCATCCAGCAGCTGCAAGTGGAGGAGTGGGGAATCAAACCTGGTTCTCCCAGATTAGATTCCACTCACTTAACCACTACACCAAACTGGCTCAAGGCCCACTTTCAGCCAATCATCAAACAAAAGGTCTAAATGTTGGTGACTATGTGTGACCCGTGCATTAAGGGCAAGATTGCTGAGTGGACCAATGAGCTCAATTGCTGGAGAGATGAGCTCTTTTGGCAGGTTGAGTGCATGTGGGCCAAGAAGGGCATGTTGCCAGGAGCTGAGGAAGCAAATGCAGCTCCATTGCTGTTCATCCCCAACCTCCCCAGCTAGGCTGTGTTCCCCTCCCCAAGGCTTTCTCCATGACAAGTGTTGAGATGGCACTCATTGAGCAGATAGTTGACCCCTCTGGGCATATCCACAGCAGGACTTCAAGGTGAACAGCCTCTGGCATGTTGGAGCAATGTAGGTAAGGGAAGTCGGCAAGTCAGATCTGGAACTATGGGATAAGAATTGGCTCTGAGTGCTGGGCTGGTCAGCTGGGGTGCGAAGTGGGGCTGGGCCCATGCTGCAGCTGGAAAAGAAGCCAACCCCCTGCATGGGGGGGGCACGACAGCAACTCTGGACATGATCTGTGTGCTTCCTGTGGATTGCCTCAGCTGCAGCGGGTGTCACCCAGCTGTGGGGACAGGGTGGGCCAGCATTCCACCTTGGCCAGTGCCAAGCAACTGACTTAGAACTTGCGTGAACCAGGGGAATCCAACTGTTTAATTAAAACAAAGCATTGCGAAGGCCCATGGTTGGTGTTGATGCAATGTGATTTCTGCCCTGTGCTCTGAATGTCAAAATGAAGAAGTTCAAGGAAGCATGGGTAAATGGCAGGA
>NW_015194163.1:0-1062 GCF_001447785.1 Gekko japonicus | reverse complement strand
CCCTACACCGGCTCCTGGATGTCGGCCCCGTGGATGTGGGGCCCGAGGGAGGTGGCAGCGTTCAGGGGGGTGAAAGCACTTCTGATTTCGAACGATGTGTTGGCCCACTTTGATGAATCCCTCCCAGTCGTCCTAGTGTGCGACGCCTCCCCCTATGGCATCGGCGCAGTGCTTGGACACATCCTTTCAGATGGCCGCGAGGTCCCCGTGGCATATTACTCGCAGACGCTGACAGCCGCGGAGCGCAACTATGCACAAATAGACAGGGAAGGGTGGCAATTGTGGCAGGGGTAAAAAAATTCCATAACTTCGTGTATGGGCGGCCCTTCATGATTGTGACAGATCATAAGCCCCTTTTGGGCCTCCTGGTGCTTGACAAGCAAACACCGCAAGTCATGTCTCTCCGGGTGCTCCCTTTTCCTGGTGGGGTACCAGTACCGCCTGGAGCACCGCCCGGGCAAAGTGATGGGCCACGCCGACGCCCTGAGCTGACTGCCGCTCCCTGCTGTAGACCCCGACCCAGCAACTGCCACGGGGGGTCTGCTCATCGAGGACCTTCCGCAGCTAATGTCATGGACAAGTCTACCCGCGACCCCCTTATCTCCCGAGTCTTGGGCTAGGTGGTGAGGGGGTGGCCGGCATGCTCCCCCCACGGCGTTCACCACACGGAAAGATGAGCTGTCGGCACTCAAGGGGTGCCTCTTGTGGGGAGACCGAGTAGTGGTTCCTAGTGCTCTTAGAAAGAGGGTCCTTGTGGCCCTCGACGAGGCACACCCCGGCATTGTGAGGATGAAGGCTCTGGCTTGGAGCTACGTGTGGTGGCCGGGAATGGATGCCAAGATCGAGTCATGGGTTTGGAGGTGCCAGACATGCCAGGAAGTTTGGCCCAACCCGCCAAGTGCACCCGCACAGTCCTGGGAGTCAACACGCAATCCATGGTCCTGGCTACATCTCGATTTTGCCGGACCATTCCAGGGACTAACTTTGCTAATCACGGTTGACTCATACTCCAGATGGCTTGAGGTCAGCCCCCTGTCCACAACCTCTACCAAGGCAGTAATC
>NW_015194162.1:0-1071 GCF_001447785.1 Gekko japonicus | reverse complement strand
TTTCAGTCTTGTTTAGAAACAGGATCTCAGGGTGATTCTGCATTGGCTGTTCCCTCCGTTGTTTTACCAAACCCATCCTGGTACAGAAATTCCCCTCTGCATTGCATGCTGCTTTCACTTCCTTAGATCATGGGGTTTTATGGTACCTTCTGCATAGATTTATGGCTGTGCAGGGGTGACTTTGCAGTCAGTACGGCGTTGCCCTGGGGTATATACATGTGCTTTTTGTTGGGAAAAATAGGCAAAAGTACTTAGATATTCAGAGTTTGCAACGGATCTTTGCTTCACTGGAGAGGAGGCATTTCTTTCTTAATAAAAATCTTTATTTCTAAGGGGAAAGGGTACACGGGAAACCTACAAAATAAAAGAGATACCTGGAACTACATCTTTACATCTTTATAGCTACAAACAGACAGACCACATGGTCACACAACAATGGAGATTCTCTTTCTTCTTGACCCCTAGAAGGAAGTCACCTGATTGCATTAACCAATCAGTGTTACAAAACAGACTTCAGTTTTTCCCAAGCTATCTTTCCATTGGCTCTGAGCCAAGTTTCCCTTCCAGGTCAGTCTAAACAATAGTATACAAGGTAAAGCAGATTAACTGTATAATGACTGAATTAGACCTTGCAACCCACACATATTTCCAACAGCTTTGAGCTGTACCTTTTTCCCTCACTGTTGAGAAAATGTGGAGCGAATGCCAGATGCAGAATCGCCCTCAGTCTGTAGTAAACATTGCTCTTTGAAAATGCAGATGTATTGGCAGTGATGATGTGTGACAATGTATGGCATGCCACTGAAAACAGGAGTGAATTGCTTCTATGCCAGTGTGTCACTTTCTTAGCATAAAACAAGTTTAACTATTTCAGGGGGCAGGTCCTCAGATACATTTATCGTAGTTGCTTGTTCTTTGAATTAATGTTCTTCTAATACAGCTGCCAGGCCCCTGCCAAAGGTGGGGGATCCAAGGCCCCCAGGCCCCACTTCACACTGCCAATCAGCTGGGATAATCCATGGCAGACAGAGTGGATAGGGGCTGTACCATCTGAACTACTGGTCCAATGTA
>NW_015194161.1:0-1072 GCF_001447785.1 Gekko japonicus | reverse complement strand
CAGAGGGAAAGGAATTGCGGGGGGGGGGGCAGAGAGAGGAATTCCCTTTTTAGCCTGAGCACAATCACAAACAAAATCACAATCAGATGAAATCACACAGTACAAGTAGACACCCATAATGGTAGCCCAGCAGGACCCTTTTTCCCCTTGAAAAGCCAATTGAGAGGGGGAATTAAAAGCAGAGAATCAATACTGGGGAGGGACATTTAACCATTCCCTGCTTGACATTTCCCCTTTCCAAATTGTCCTTCTCCAAGTGGCTTTTCCCATCACTGGATTCTGCCCATTTGTTTGAACATTTAACCGTCCTGGTCATCCCATCAGGGTTTTCAGAATTTATTGATCTGCTTTTAAAAAACATCCGTACCGCCACTTTTTCTTCCAGACAGGAGTTCAATGGGGCTCAAAGAGTTGTTTTGGATAGACAAATTAGTGTTAATCAAGGCCTCTGCAGGGAGTACAGTTTCTTTCCACACTTTCAGAACAGAGAATGTTGTTGCATCCTTGACTTCTCCATCTATAAGACCTTATTGGTAATTGTCCTTTTATGAACCGGAGTCCAGTGGCACCTTTAAGACCAACAAAGTTTTATTCTGAATATAAGCTTTCGTGTGAAGAAGTGTGCATGCACATGAAAGCTTATACCCAGAATTAAACTTTGCTGGTCTTAAAGGTGCCAAGGGACTCAAACTTCATTCTGTTGCTTCAGACCAACTCGACTACCCACTTGAATCTCTCTTTTATGAGCTTGGGCATAAACATTTCACCAATATATCACCCTGCCCTGCACCTCATATTTTCACTAGTATTTGATAAAACAGGTACTCTAGAAGACCTCATACCATTTCTCCCAAAACACTAGGAATGGTAGGCACCTACTGAAGTGGATGGGTAGTCGTTTTAGGACAAGCCAAGGTAAATATTTCTAGGATCAAACTGTAATTAGCTTGTAGAATTCACTGCTACAGGATGGAGAGACAGCCAAAAGCTTAGTTGTCTTTAAAGGGGGATTGGAAGAATCATGCAGGAGAGGCTGACTGATGATTATTAGCCATAGTGACTAAATGGAGCC
>NW_015194160.1:0-1226 GCF_001447785.1 Gekko japonicus | reverse complement strand
CAACACACAGGAAGCCCAACTGCAGGGGGGGAAGAGGGGGTAATGTTAAAAATACACTGGGATAGAGGAGTGACGAGCATAAAACCAACACTGTTGTGGCAGGCTCATCGCTCATCGCTACAGTGGGGCATTTTGGGGCCCTGCCCCCTTAATTACAAGCCCTGCCCCACAAATAGCCATGCCAGAAACCAATTTTTTTTTTGGGGGGGGTATTTTTTATGTGTGTGTAGAAACCTTACTTTTGAGGAGGGGGAGCATCATGGGACCTGGGAACACATAGCTCAGGGGGCATTTGAATGCCTTTTGAGTTCCCTCCCACAGGGCAAGAAAGCTTAGAAGGGCATTCCACGGTGGCACCTTCAATACATCTCCAACAATCCCCCTTTCTGCAAATTAATTTGCATGTTTCCCAAAGGCTCATGGAAATGCTGTTGACAGACTCACCGTGACCTAGGTGGTCTACAGGAGGACTGGGCTGGCAGAATTTAATTAATTTAACCGCCCCTTTAAAAATTTAAATGCCCTCCAGACGAAAGAATCCTGGCTACGGGCCTGCTGTGGCGGCAGCTGCCACTGAATCAATGTTTATTTTAACCCGCACAGCCTATCAGCTCTCCAGTGGCCAATCAGAAGCCCGGTCGGGCGAGAGCCCCGCATGGCTCCACCTGCCTTCTAACATCGCTTGGTGGGTGCCACGAAGGGTATTGCCCACGGGCAACAGATTGGGGCATCCCTTTGTTAACCTCAATAATGTACTGTAAAGGTTCCCTTGCTCGATAGCCAGTCGAGTCCGACTCTAGGGTTGCGGTGCTCATCTCCGTTTCAAAGCCGAAGAGCCAGCGTTGTCCAAAGACGTTTCCGTGGTCATCTGGCCAGCATGACTAAACACCAAGGCGCACGGAACGCTGTTACCTTCCCACCGAAGGGGTACCTCTTTATCTACTTGCAATTTCTTGCTTTCGAACTGCTAGGTTGGCCGGAGCTGGAACTAGAGACGGCAGCTCACTCCGTCATGCAGCACACTCGGGTCCCGAACTGCTGAACTACCGACCTTCCACAGCCTGCAGTTCAGCGTCTTAACCACTTGAGCCACCGCAGCTCCTATAATGTACTGTACATCCAGACAAAACAACGGCATTGGCCACAGAAAGCAACGAGGTCTACCCTTCGAAAATTCCCGACCTACAACCAGAGAAGAAACCGAGAAGCCCTTTTCAGGTGTCCTG
>NW_015194159.1:0-1076 GCF_001447785.1 Gekko japonicus | reverse complement strand
GCAAAAGCTTCCAGGATCCATTCTCCCAGTCAATTTGTTAGGCTTTAATGTACCACAACGCTCTTTGATGTCTGGGTATGCAGTTTGGCTGCCTCTAGAATTCAGTCGCCTGACCCGGATGGCCCAGCCTAGCCTGATCTTGTCAGATCTCAGCAGCTAAGCCAGTTCAGCTCTGGTTAGGATTGCCAGACCCCACCCCCACCCCCAGTGGAGGCGGGCCTCCTGCACTGCCAGGCCCCGCTGCCCCGCCATCAATCAGCTGGCTGGTGGAGGGAACTTACCCCCCAAAAGAGGGAGGCCGAGGCAATGTGCAGCGACATATCTATGTCACTGCTCACGTGACCCAGAAGTGACGTCATCACATCAGGGCCGTCATGGCGACATTCTGGTATTTGGTCAAAAATTCTATGGTAGAAGCCAAATTTACCATAGAGTTTTTGCCCAGACACCAGAGTGTCACCCTGACATGATGATATCACTTCCAGGTCACATGGGCATTGACGTGGGCACATCACTGCATGTTGTCTGGGCCTCCCTCCTGCTCCTGGTAAGCGCCCCGCATCCCCTGCTGGTTCCCAAGGGGGACCTGGCCACCCCTAGCCCTGGTCAGTACTTGGACGGGAGACCACCAAGGAAGTCCAGGGTTGCTATGCAGAGGCAGGCAATGGCAAACCACCTCTGTTCATCTCTTGCCTTCAAAACCCTACAGGGCCACCACAAGTGGGCTGCGAATTGATGGCATTTTCCACCACAATTCCACTTCCACCACAATTTCATGCTTGTCAGCAATCCGTTCGTACACGTTGATCAGAACACGAGGAAGCCTAGGAAAGTTTATGTCTTACTGACAAATTGGGTGGAATGTGACATATATGACCTCCCAATGTCTCCAGGAATCTTATTATTATTATTTGTTAAGGGGATTCATATCTACGAAAATGTACTCCAGGCAGCTTGATACATGAAGTTAAAACCATAAAGCCACAGCGTTCAAACGGCTCATACGTCTAACAGCAGAAGATAACTTATCATCAAGAAGTATTCAGAAACTCAAAGCAGCAGATTAAAAAAAATAA
>NW_015194158.1:0-1107 GCF_001447785.1 Gekko japonicus | reverse complement strand
GGAAAATGGGTTTGTGTGTATGTCGGGGGTGTCTCCAAAGAGATTATCTTGACATGAGTATGAATAGTTATATACATGTGCCTTTAAGATCATGTCTGCACTCGGTGTAAGTTTCTTATCTTGATTTTTAATCAGTTATCTAGGCTTATAGCCATAGGCTTTTGACATCTGTGCAAACTGGGGTGTTATTCAGACTCTTTTGAGAACAGAGCTGTATTTTTTAAAAGCACTTTTTGTATTTCTGATTGTGATTATTATTATTTTTAAATGAACCTATGTGCTAGTGGTCTCTGTCATAGGTTTTCAGGAACCAGTGGCGACTGGATGGGGCAGCCCGCGGTCACAGGATGGGAGACTGTGTCTTTCTGCCCTACTGATAATTTCCCTTGCTCGAAAGCCAGTCGAAAGGTCTGGTAAACTTTAATGTGCACCTCTCAAGGTTGCTTAGGAGACCTGGCCCATAAAGAAA
Source organism: Gekko japonicus (assembly GCF_001447785.1). Classification (NCBI taxonomy): domain Eukaryota; kingdom Metazoa; phylum Chordata; class Lepidosauria; order Squamata; family Gekkonidae; genus Gekko; species Gekko japonicus. The sequence continues at coordinate 638 of NW_015194158.1, read as the reverse complement.
CTGAATAGCATTGTCCTGCAAAGAAATTGGAATGTGACATCCTGTAGTCGTTCTTTGTTCCTGAGGAAGGACCAGCAGTCTGAAACACTGCATACTACCTAGGAAAAGTGTTGGATATCTACACTGGACTTTGTTTTTTTCCTTCTATGGATCCTGTGGACTTCTGTATTTTCCCATGATGGGTTATATGTATAGATTCATTACTGATTGCATGTGCATTTCACTTTGTGGAAGTCTCCTTTTGGATATACTTATTCGGGTAATTCAGCTCACAGTTGTTGTTTTTTTGTTGTCCCTGGCTATTTTTTGCTGTGTGCTGTACTGTTTGTTGGTGGTTGTGTCACAAGTTGAAGCAGGGAGAAGGGCCACGGTTTTGTACCCTTCCCCACGTGCACTTCTGTTTGGGAACATTGGGCCTGTTTCTGCTTCAGGCACGAATGGGGCAGGTGTGTACACAAAATATCATTTCTCCTGGCCCATCTAGCTTAGGATACAGATAACCAGTCGATGTGCTTAGAAACAAATAAATGAATCACCTTGTTTCAGATACTTTCTGTCCAGAATTTCTGGCTGTGCGTGGTTGGCTGAGAAGCCAACAACCTTCCTGGGGCTAGCTCAAAATGGATTGAAATGTTGGA
>NW_015194157.1:0-1083 GCF_001447785.1 Gekko japonicus | reverse complement strand
TGCGCAGCCCAAGCACCAGCAAGATCACCTTGAGATGCTGAGAACAGCACAGTCTCCATATGAGCAAAACAATCCAGGAACACAAGTAGAGAGGCCATCACTTTTGTGGAAGGTGGCAGTTGACTTAACAGACGACTGCTTCTTAAATGGACAGTTCTATGTGGCCTGCTCCAGAGTGAGCTCACCAAGCAGTCTGGTGATCCTAGCACCTGAGGACAGAACCACCACTGTGGTCTACAGAGAGGTCCTTCAGCAGAGGAAAAAATAATTCCGTATGTCTCACTTCATCCTTCACACTACAATCTTCTCCATTAGAATTCCTACAACAAATGTTACCTTTCAAACTTAACATCATCAGTATTATAACTGGATTTACGGAACTTAAATACTTTAGCAAAGCACGGGTATCAGGCTAGTCTATATATATAAAAGAAAGTCCCTTCACTGTAAAGTCAACGCCCAGGCCAAACCCCTGGACCTAGAAACACCAAATCTGGGGAGAGCACTCCTACCATCACGTAGATGCTCACTAAGAAGGGATTTTTAGAAATTTGACCCCTAAGTGGGTCAAAAGGGGTAAAATGTGCTCCCCCACTGCTTCCTATGTGGCTGCCACACTGCTGCCTCCTTGCACCCCCCCCTTTCTGATTGGTCAGTTGCAGAGCTCAGTGTTCTGAGATTAAAAAACCAGTTACAGAGAGTTCGTGACAGTTGAGGAAATCAGGAGTAGCCAGCCAACTGTGAGGTACAGCCTCCCCATGGCTTCAAACATGCTCCTCCCACCTCCTACTCCGGACAGGTGGTTGTCTGTCAGCCTGGGGTAGCCACACCCTCACACAGTTAACATCCAATCACATTTCATGGATAACGACCAATCATTTGTCTTCCCTCCAGCCCAGACTCTTACATTTCATTGGTTGCTGTACATGCTTCAGCCAATGGTGTTGTTCCAGATTAGAATCCGTCTGAGGTTTCAAGCTTAGCATTACATGTTAATGGTAAAGACACAACACCTTCTGTAGAGGAAAAAATAATTCTGTATGTCTCACTTCAGCCTTTACACTACAATCTTCTCCATTAGAA
>NW_015194156.1:0-1126 GCF_001447785.1 Gekko japonicus | reverse complement strand
CCGCCCTTTCCTGCAAACAGGGCTCAGGGCGGCTGGCATCAGTAAAAATGCAACAATACAACAATAATACTTAAAACGGTATTAAAATTTGACAATCACAATAAAACAGTAAGATCCAAGATGGAAACTAATTTCTAATACCTGCTTGCCCCCCAAGGTTAAGTAAAATACAGAAGCAGAATGGGGGCGGGTGTGTGTGTGCGTCAGGCTGTCGCTGTCCACAACCAAATGCCCAGTGGAGCATCACTGCCTTGCAAGCCCTGTGGAATAGTAACAGATCTCATAGGGTGTGGATGTCCTCGGGCAGAGAGTTCCACCAGGTATGGGCCAGGGGGGAAAGTGTTACAACAACAGTTAAAATATTGTCAGTTCAAAAACCCTGGGACGACATCGCTGGAAGAACGTGGTGATGATTTTACCGTCCACTGCGACACCTTGGAGAAGTGGTACCTATTTATCTACTTGCAATTTCTTGCTTTCGAACTGCTAGGTTGGCAGGAGCTGGAGCTAGAGACGGGAGCTCACTCCATCATGCGGCGCACTCGGGTCTCGAACTGCTGAACTACTGACCTTCCACAGCCTGCAGTTCAGTGTCTTAACCACTTGAGCCATCGCAGCTCCTTAAAGAACATTAGATGGCATCAAAATAAATACAGTATGCATTACAGTCCTGCAAGCGGGAGAAAGCAGAGTGGGGGGGGAGGAGAGAGTGCCAGATAAGGTGTTACCCATCGCTGTCCTCAACCAAAAGCCTGGCGGAACGTCTCTGCTTTACATGCCCTGCGGAACTGCATAAGGTCCCACAGAGCACGGATGTTATTTGGCAGAGAGTTCCGCCTGGGTCTGGTTGAGGACAGCCAGACGTCTTTAGGGCCAGGGGTCACCAGTAGATTGCTTCCAGCGGAGCACAGGACTCTTTGGGGGGACATGCCATTATTAGAGCACTTTCATGGGCCTTCAGACCATGAGGGTACACTGACTACTTGTATAATACTGGCATTTTATATAATGCGTTTCAAGCTTAATAAGCCTTACAGCAGCCCTGTAAAAGGACCAGGCTGTAGGTGATCTGAAAGACCACAGCTTGAGAAACTGGAGAGTAGGCAATACTGATTCAGTATTGATG
>NW_015194155.1:0-1045 GCF_001447785.1 Gekko japonicus | reverse complement strand
ATCCTGTGTGTTCCTGTGGCTAGAGTTGTCAATCTTGTATTGGTTTAGTTTTTTGTGCGGTATGCCTTAGGCTTGTGGGGCTCTTCTTTTAAGGCAGCTTCTGGTATTGTCCATTGTGTTCAAGAAATGCTTTCAGCCCTGGCCTGGATAACCCAGGCTAACCTTCTTTCATCAGATCTCAGAACCTAAACAGGGTCAGCCCTAGCTCCTATTTGGAAGGGAGACCACCAAGGAATACCAGTGACATGACGCAGAGGCCGACAAACCACCTCTGAATGTCTATTGCTTTGAAACCATAAAGGGTGACCATAAGTCAGCTGTGACTTGATGGCAGCAACAGCAGCAAACAATGTTGCTTTCTGGGAGGGAAGGTGGCGTAGTTTAGCCTGATCTTTTAAGACCTCAGAAGCTAAGTAGTGTTGGAGCCTGGATGGGAGACCACCAAGGAAAGTTCTGCAGAGGAAGGCAGTGGCAAACCACCTGTGCCTCTCGCTGTTGGGTGATCCCACCATAGTAAAGGTTGTTTTGCCTGGCTCATCTGTTCTCCTTCCAGCAGCTGCTGAATATCTTGCTGACCTTGAGCTACCAGGCGCCTTGAGCACAAGAGTGCTCTGTCTTCCCGCTTGCATCCCAAACCGTTATGCTTTCCCCGCACTCCAGTATAACCGCTTATTGGCCCTCAATTGTCAGGGGTTGTGTATGAAACCTGTATAACTATGAAAGCCATTTTGAATGCTCCGTTCCTGACTTAAGATTGCAAGGTATTCCATCTCTCTGATCAATAAAGCTTTTCTTACTTAAGGACTGGCAGTTGATACTGAGTTACTGGGAACCCTGACACTCACTTGCTTTGAAAGCCCCTTGTTGGGGTCATCATGTCAATTGCAAGTTGAGTTATACACATCATGTTGCTTTCAGAGAATTAGCTTTTTAAAGATGTCATGTGTTGTTTTAATATTTTGTGAGTTACAGTTTTGCACAGAGATAGATGTAATATTTTGTTGTCCATTCTAAGAAGTTGCCCATCAACTTCATTGTTGTCCCT
>NW_015194154.1:0-1083 GCF_001447785.1 Gekko japonicus | reverse complement strand
TATAAACTGTTCTTAATATACCAATAAAATATTTAAAAAAAAAAGAGAGAGAGAGAAGCGTGGGCCCTGGCACCAGTAGGTTTTTGTTTGTTTTGAGGGGGGAGGCTACAAATTTATTCTTAAGGTTGCTAACTCTGGGTTGGATATGAGGGGGTGAAGCCTGTAGATGGTGGGGTTTGGGGAGAGAAGGGACCTCAGTGGGGTGTAATGTCATACCACCCACGCACCAATGCAGTAGTTTTCTCCAGGGGAACTGATCTCTGTTGTCTGGAGTTGCTCGATTCAAAACAATGGAGGTTTGTGGTGGTTTGTGGTTCACAGGTTTTCATGACCCCCACACCACGAACTTCCACAAACTGGTCCATTTCACAAACCAGTTTGTGGTTCTTGGGCGGGAAGTGAACTCTGAAGGCTGTCAGAGCCAATGTTCCCTCTAAGCTGTGGAGTCTTGTGAACAAAAATTCTTCTTTGTGAGCTACTGGCATTAAAGTTGTGAGCAAGTGATCTGGCTACTGCATAAATTAGTTGGCTCTGGGGCCCTCCTTCCTGAGCTAAGACAAAAATGTGTGAGCCAGAGGCTAAAAAACTGCGAACTGGCTCACACCAACTCAGCTTAGAGGAAACACTGGTCAGAGCCCACCACTGGCCCGTGCCCCGACCCGAGGGAGCTCAGGAGGCATTTAAATGCAGCTTAAAGGAGGGAACACCACAACATTTACACATTGGAGCTATTGTAAATGTTGCTGCGTTCCCTCCTTTAAACGGTAAGCCCTGCATCCCAGGAAAACATCCTTGTATTTTGACTACTGCCTTTGAATCCTATTGTGAATCCCCGAATGGGGCTGGATTAATGCTTTGATCTGAAGAAGAATATTTAGAAAAGAGGAGAATAAGAAATCCAGAAACCTCTTTATCAACATGGCTTTATGTATTTATAAATTTGCAACTTCTACTCTACATTTTCTCCATTGAGTCCGGTCTTGTGGACCTTTTGGACCCATTGCATGGACTTCTGTATTGTGGACTCTATACCGCTTGAGCTGTCTGCCTTTTACTGTTTATATATTTAGACTGAAGAGCTTT
>NW_015194153.1:0-1078 GCF_001447785.1 Gekko japonicus | reverse complement strand
CTGGGAAAGGCCTGTTTTGTGTCCAGGGAAGGAGCTCAGTTAGAAACCAGGCCATGGAGTGCTCCCCCCCAATGCAGCCCTTTTCTCCAGGGGAACTGATCTCTGCAAGCTGGAGGTCGGTTGTAGTTCTGGGAGAACTTCAGGTCCCGCCTGGATGTTGACAACCGTATTAGGCACCAGTTTTGTTCCACTATGGAAGAGGAGTTCATTTTTCTAAGGGGTGTGTGTGGCGGGGGTCAGGGCCGGATCAACTATGAAACGAATGAATCTTCATTCGACCCTAATCTAATTAGCTTCAACGACCCTAATCCTGGAGGAACCCTGGAGGAAATGTTGGGGGTTTTTTTGTTATAATGATTAAGTGTTTGTTATTAAAATAAGGCTACTTTAGAGACAGAATCGTAAGCCAGTGGGTTGAGGTACGTAATATTGACCGTAGAATGTGCTCTAATGCCCGTTTCATGTGGCCTCGAAATGTCTCCTGTGATTGGTTGCTGGTTGGGAAGGGCCCCCCAGAACAGTTCCAAGCTTCAGGGTCCCAAAAATGTAGGTCCACCACAGGATGGGGTAAATAGAGTCTTTCATTACAAGAAAAGTAAAATGTCTGAATCTGATGTTCTGTTGCTGGTCATTTTAATGTGCAAAAAAAAAATGTTTAAAAACCTGGCCTTTTTTTCTGTTGGAAGAGTTAAGGGGGGGCATGGGGGGAAGGGAACTCCTGCCTGCACTGGAATCAACCGCAGCCCCTTCCCAAGACCCCGATGTAAGCTCAGTGTGGGGCCCAGACTGCCGGAAGGTGTCCAGGCTCACCCGGCAGAGGAGTGGGAAATTGGAAAAACTCTGTGGCCAGTTGGAAAAACTCTGTGGCACCTTTGGCTGATCAGGTAGTTGGTTCCCTTCCTGGAACGCAATGACTTGGCAAAAGTGATCCATGCAATGGTCACCTGGAGACTGGACTACTGTAATGCTCTCTACATGGGGCTGCCCTTGTCTCAAATCCGGAATGCTGCGGCCAGGCTTACTGATGGGACTCCCAATCCGGGAGCACGTCCGGCCTGTGCTCGAGACACTGCACTGG
>NW_015194152.1:0-1071 GCF_001447785.1 Gekko japonicus | reverse complement strand
GGGAGGGCGATAGGAACGGAGACCCACCAGGAAGCCATCGGTAGACTTGGAAAGCCGCATCGTAGGTCAGCTGCGACAAACATACAAACATCCAATTCTGGCTAATTACACTGGGTGAATAAATCAAGAACAACAATTTCCCGCTCCAGGTGTATGGTCTGGGGAGGTTCTCAGGAAACCATAGGGCTTCTCCACAATCTCATTTTCCTTGTTCCTCCTCCTTTTTCCTGTGCCTTCCTGTTGCTTCGGGGTTTTCTTTCGGTTCTGCATGTGCTTTGCTCCCCCTAGTGGTTGATTCAATACTACATCTCTTTATGTCTGTCATATGGAGCAGAGGTCCCTCAGTGGTTATTAGCCACAAGGTATAAATAGGAACTCTCAGTCTGGGGCAAGGGATGCTCTGTCTTCTTGGTGCTTGGGATGTGTGTGTGTCAACAGTGGGAGGGCTTCTAGTGTTCTGGCCCCACTGCAGGACCTCCTGATGGCACCTGGTCTTTTTGGCCACTGCATGACAGAGTGTTGGACTAGACGGGCCATTGGCCTGACCCAACATTGGCTTCTCTTATGCTCTTATATCTCCCTGCAGATGTAAAGTGCAGGTTTTTACACCAGACACACAGCAATGTAATATCGAATCGACCACTAGAGGGAGCAAAACACATGCAGAACAGAAAGAAAACCCCAAAACAACAGGAAGACACAAGTGAGTACAATGAGAATGTCGAAAAGCCTATAGACAATAGCTGGGTGATAGAGTCCCATCCAATCAGACATGATAACTACAAACCACCAAGATCTGACAGTGTGTTGTTCCTCTTATGGGGTTTAATTCTAGGATGTAGGAGGGGCAGCGGCTCAGTGGTAGTGCATTTTCTTGGCATTCAGAAGGTTCCAGGTTCAGCCCCTGGCATCTCCAGTTAAAGGATCGGGTAGGAGGTGATGTGAAAGACCCCAACCTGAGACACTGGAGAGCCACTGCCAGTCTGCCAGAGTGGACAATACCTCTACCTTGATGAACCAAGAATCAGATTCAGTATAAGGCAAGGGAAGGAGCTGTGGCTGTGGCTCAAC
>NW_015194151.1:0-1084 GCF_001447785.1 Gekko japonicus | reverse complement strand
CAGCATTGGCTGTCTGCATCATTTTATTGGCCCGTAGTGGCAACTCCGAGGTCTCTACAGCGTCTCACCAGGTTATGTGGATCTGGTTTTCAGCCACAGCAACTGCTCCTTTTCGCCCCTGAGCCGCTGGAGCCAAATCCCCCTCCCCATTGTTCTCTGATCATGTTTCTTTGCTGGTGGCTTAGAAGCATGCCCACCCCTGAACTTATTTCCTGGGGCAGTCCCCAGAGTGCCCTGCCTGGCAACCGCTGGGTGTTTTCTGTTTTTTACCCAGCTCATTCACTTTCCACCCCCCCTCTGCCTCCCCCTCTGCCAGGTCACCCCCCTTTACTTTCTGCACGGGGGGGTGTCACGGGCAATGCTCCCTCTAAGCTGTGGAGTCTTGTGAGCAAAAATTCTACTTTGTGAGCCACGGGCATTAAAGTTGTGAGTGAGCAATTTGGCTACTGCATAAATTAGTTTGCTTTGGAGCCATCATTTTTGAGCTAAGACAGAAATGTGTGAGCCGGAGGCTAAAAAATTGTGAGCTAGCTCACACTAACTCAGCTTGGAGAGAACACTGGCCACGGGTCCCCTTTCCTCCCCACAGTGCAGTGCCCTGCCGGCACCCCAGGAGGCCGCTCCTCCCCTCCCTCTCATGCACTCTCCCTGCCATACGCCCCCATGGTCGCCATAGTGAGGTCTGGTGCAGACAGCAAGCTTTTCTCCCGAGCCAGAATGGGAGAGAAAGGGGAACAATGTACAACGGTGCCACGACAGGCCGAGAATGCTTTAACATCAGATGCAGATTCAGCCAACAAGGAAAAATAAAGCCAGTGTCATGCTTAATGCTTACCCCCACTAAACATAAAAACCCCTTGCCATGGATTTTGAGGTTTTTTTTTTTGCCAAAGGCATGGTAAACCTTGGTCATCCAGCCAAGCGCTGTCATGGGTTCCCAACCTTTTTGATCCTCTGGGCACCTTTGGAATTGGTGGGTGCAGCTACAACACAGCTGCCACAAAATGGCTGCCACAAAAGGTGGATCCAGCCACAAAATGGCTGCTGTGTCAAGGAGTGAAGGTCCTTGTGCTGTGGTGGCAGC
>NW_015194150.1:0-694 GCF_001447785.1 Gekko japonicus | reverse complement strand
ATTGCACATGTGCATAAATGCACGCAGATAAGCACTAAGGCACCATAGTGTGCACAACCTGTTGTTTCACACCACTGCAGCTGTTGAGGTCTGTTTTGAATGCTTGAGAACAGGCTGTAGGACAGTCATGTTATTTTAGCTTACCTTTAACTTCAACCCCCCTTTTAAAAAATGCAGGGCAGGCTCTGATAGTTTAAATGAATGTAGCAAGAAGAGCCCGTTTAGTGTAGTGGTTAAGATAACGGATTCTAATCTGGGAAAACCGGGTTTGATCCCGCACTCCTCCACATGCAGCTGCTGGATGACTTTGGGTCAGTCACAAGTTATCTCAGAGCTGTTCTCTCAAGAGCAGTCCTCGAAAGAGCTCTCTCAGCCCCACCTACCTCACAGGGTGTCTGTTGTGGGGAGGGGAAGGGAAGGAGATTGTAAGGCGCTCTGAGACTCCAAGTGAAGGGCAGGGTAAAAATCCAATCTCCTCCTCCTCCTCCTCCTCTTCTTCCTCTTCCTCCTCCTCACCCATAGGGGTACTTTTGAGGTTCAGTCGGCGATTCTTGGTAGGCGAATCAGGGTGCGCCCTTTGTCCCCTCCAATAGCACTCCTATTCTTGGCCTCAGTCTCCCACCCTTGAGAAACTGAGGAGCAGGAGAAAAAATGACCACAAAATGGCCTCCATGGTAACTCTGAGAATTTCCCC
>NW_015194149.1:0-1083 GCF_001447785.1 Gekko japonicus | reverse complement strand
ATGGATGTGGGAGCTGAGAATTCAAATCTTGTGATTCTAATCTGACACTATACCAGGGGTTCCCAACCTTTTTAACCCTTTTGAATTCTTCTTCTGGAATTCTAGCACAGGGCGGTGAGTACAACCACAAAATGGCCGCTGCAGGAAGCACAAACACCCTCCCCCGAGAGAGAGAGAGGAAGGAGGAGGAGGAGGAGCCAATTATGGCCTATCTTTCTCTGTAGTTCAAGGTGGCTTATAATCAAAGTTTAAAAAAATAGCTTCAGCTTAAAACCAAAAATAAAATAGCAAACCTCAAATCTCTCTCCCCTCCCCTCTTAAAAGACTGCTAGACAAACGCCCTCAGCATAAGAACATAAGAAGAGCCCCACTGGATCAGACCAGTAGTCCATCTAGTCCAACATCTTGTCTGACACAGTTCCCGTTCACACGGCAATTTTGCCGTGGGAGAGCCACAGGTGGTGGGCGGATTATCCGTGTGCGATCACAGCCCAACATCTGGGAAGTGGAGCGCACCCATGGCCAACCCGTGGCATACTGCTGAAAACGCGCAATAAAAAGTAGTACCCCAAGTACTGGCAAACGGTTTGCCACAGGCTGCCTCCGGATGCCCGCGGGGTGATCGGACTAGGGTGATCTCGTTTACATGCCAGCGCCGAGCGAAGGACCCGTGGTGTACCGCCGGCGCGTCTGATCGTATAATCGCAGATCAAACTGTGCCAGGGCAATTTGCCATGCCTCCCCCCCTCACAATATCCGTTCCATGTGACCGGAGCCACAGTGGCCAACCAGTTCCTCTGGATGGCCAAGAACAGGGCATAGAGGCCAAGGCCTTCTCCTGATGTCACCTCCTGGCTCTGGGATTCAGAGGCTTGGTGCCTCTGAATGTGGAGGTTCCCCTCAGTCGCCATGGATAGACTTCTCCTCCACAAATCTATCTGATCCTCTTTTAAAGCTGTTTATTCCTGTGGCCATCACTGCACCCTCTGGCAGTGAACTCTGGGAAACAAAGGAGGCCTTGCACTGCCTCCTGAAGGTCTCCAAGGAAGGGGCCCTTCTCACCTAGGGCTGCCAAATCCCCCC
>NW_015194148.1:0-1216 GCF_001447785.1 Gekko japonicus | reverse complement strand
GACAGTCAGAGTTGTGCCACAGTGTATTTGTATAATTTGTATAACACTTTCTCTTTCTCTCTCTCCCTCTTTCTTTCCATCTCTTTCATTCTTTCTTTCTACCCCCCCCCAGGCAAATATCATTAAAGGTAAAAGGTAAAGGTTCCCTTGCTCGAAAGCCAGTCGAGTCCGACTCTAGGGTTGCGGTGCTCATCTCCGTTTCAAAGCCGAAGAGCCAGCGCTGTCCGAAGACGTTCCCGTGGTCATGTGGCCGGCATGACTAAACACCAAGGCGCATGGAACGCTGTTCCCTTCCCACCGAAGTGGTACCTATTTATCGACTTTCAATGTCTTGCTTTCGAACTGCTAGGTTGGCAGGAGCTGGAATGAAAGACGGGAGCTCACTCCGTCCTGCGGCACCCGGGTCTCGAACTGCTGAACTACTGACCTTCCACAGCCTGCAGTTCAGCGTCTTAACCACTTGTGCCACCAAATAAATATCATTGGATAAATACATATCAGTATCAACATCTGGTTTTACCCCTTTTGTTTTCATTTTTGGCAGTCTCATTGCATGGCTGTTACGTTAAGCAAGTTCGGCCGCCCCTGCTCGAGGCTGATCCGGCATTGGGCAGGGTGTTGGACTAGATGGCCTTTAGGGCCCCCTTCCAGCTCTGTGAGTCTGGGATTCTATGATGCTGGACTCAAGTCGAGCAATTCTCCGGCAGACTGGCATGGCTACCCCACTTAAACCATCCATCCAGCAGACCCTTTGCTCAGGTACTTTCCCCTTTCTGTAACATCCTTCCCCCTCCACCCGCAGTTCCAGGTGATCAGCCTTTGACTTATTATTGTGCTTCTGAATTGTACCTTGCTCTTTTCCTGACCAAGGCTTGTGACTCATCCCCACTCTAATAATAGAAGTATTAATAACACCACACTGTACCTTCCTCCTCCTTCTCCTCCTCCTCCTCAGGCCTTCTTGGCTCTTTGGAGGTCTAATGCCTTGTTAAAACCTTTCCTTAAAAACTTATTAATTTTGCCGGTGACAGAGGGCTGATGAGCTTCTAAATTACCCTGCTCCTATTTTTAGTGTGAGGCGCCCCTACCCTTCACACGCAGTTTAATCCCAAGGTATTAATTCGTCTCCATATAATGCTGACTTGTCTTTCCTCGGCTCTCCTAAATCTGCCTGTGTTCATTTGAGGCACATCTACTTTTGTTTCTTGTCCTTCTC
>NW_015194147.1:0-1042 GCF_001447785.1 Gekko japonicus | reverse complement strand
CCCGTTTCTCCCAGATTAACCACCACACCAGACTGGCTCTTTCTTCGCCGATTCTCTTCTCCTTCTTCTTCTCACACGAGGGTCTTCAGAAGACCTGTGGCTCTTCAGGAAGTTCCCTTTCAGAACCAGACCCCTCCCACCTTTTAACAGCCCCTAATGGCAGCCATTTTGTGACCAGTCCCACTTCTCACAGGCAGCCATTTTGTGACCGGTCCCGCTTCTCACAGGCAGCCATTTTGTGACCGGTCCCGCTTCTCACAGGCAGCCATTTTGTGACCGGTCCCGCTTCTCACAGGCAGCCATTTTGTGGTGGCATCCACTACCCCTTTCTCAGTGTTCACAAAGAACCCCTCTGCAGTAGAAAAAGTATCAGCCAGGCCTGGTTTGGACTCACCGTGCCGGCATAGTGGACCAGCTCAAAGTGAGCTTCAGGCCCTTTCCCCTTCCCGCCTTTGGGCTTCTGGAAGTTGGGGGATTTGCCCAGATGGTTGTCGTAGAGGGCAGCCTTGAAGGTAGCTTCAGTCGCCTTGGGAAACACACACTGCTCTTCAAGGATGGAGAAGATGCCCATGGGCTAGAGAAGCAGGGGGGGAAGAAGAGCCAGTCAGAGAAACATACAGTGGCACATGATAAAAAGAAAACCATTCCTTTCATTTATTTACCAACCACATCCTCCAAGGAAAAAAAAATGCCCGAAGCAGCTTAGGCTAAGGGAAAAAAATAAGCTCACTAAAATCTGGCCCGCCCGCCTCGGAGTTCCGGGGGGGGGGGGTGTCACTCCCCAGCCCTTCCCGCAGCTGCTGCGTCGCACGCGGAGGTTTTGGCTGTAGTGGGCGTAGCCATCTCTGAAGCCGGCCGGAACTCTATTCCTGTGCGTTCCGGCCCAAAAACAGTCCTGGGACTTGGTCTCCAGAACCCCCCGCCATCTTCGTCGCCCTCCTCTGGACACGCCCACATCCTCCTTACATGGTGGTTCCCTTCCAACGTTGATGAAGCTATGGGGAATCCTGAACCCCACCTAGAGATGTAAAATTTCTGGAAA
>NW_015194146.1:0-1323 GCF_001447785.1 Gekko japonicus | reverse complement strand
ATTCCTTATGGGACTGAGTGTCTGTGGCCAATTTCCATAGTCATGGCTCTGCTCGCCCTCGACTATGCCTGAGAGTTCCAGTGCTTGGAAGTCCTTAGCTCGTTCGAAGTCCGGAGACTCTACCTGACTGTCCGAGTCAGGTACATCGGCCACCTGGGGAAGGGAATCAGGGACTGAGTCAGCCCACCGCTTGCACAACTGATCCACATGGCGCTTCATTACTCTACCATCATTTACTTTTCCAGTGTAATGGTGGGGCCCGAGGACATGGGTTACTGTGCCTGGTAACCATTTGTGTCCGCTACCGTAATTCCTCGCATACACACTCTCCCCTTCGACAAACACCCTTGGTTGTTCAGTGGACTCACTGTTTGGCGGCCTGGCAGAAGTTAAGTCCGGGTGCATATGGTCTAACAATGTGGTTAGGCGTCGACCCATTAGCAGCTCTGCCGGACTCCGCCCCATCACAGATTGCAGCGTGACGTGTTGGTGCAGTAAGAAGGACGCCACCTTCAGGCCCCAGTTTCCCTGCACCAATCTGAGAGCCAGTTTGGTGTAGTGGTTAAGTGCGCGGACTATAATCTGGGAGAACCGGGTTTGATTCCCCACTCCTCCACTTGCACCTGCTGATGTGACCTTGGGTCAGTCACAAGCTCTGGCACAGCTGTCCTTGAAAAAGAGCAGTTTGTGTCAGAGTTCTCTCAGCCCCACCCACCTCACAGGGTGTCTGTTGTGGGGAGGGGAAGGGAAAGGAGTTTGTAAGCTTCTCTGAGACTCCAAGTGAAGGGCGGGGTATAAATCCAATCTCTTCTTCTTCTTCTTCTTCTTCTTCAAACGGCCCAAAGTCTCCTTAGTGGTTCGCCCCATTCTTTCGGCTTTCCCGTTGGTTTCCGGGTGGAATGGTGCGGACGTGCTATGTGCAATGAGGTTTGCTGCTTGTGATCTCCGCCGCATCTGGCACAGGTTCGCCGCGGCACAGTTTTCACTTGGGTCCACCTGGGCTTCAGAGTACGAGAGTGGTTGACGTCATCACGCTCACCATTGGACTCGCTCGTTGATTCATGGTGTACGGCTTTGTTGGCCCCCTGTTGGATTGGGATCAGGCTTTGACGTACTTCTTGGGTTGCTTTCTTAGCGGCCTCAGTGGCGACAGCCTCGGAGTAGGCCACAGCATAGGGGAGGGCCGTTTGTGTGAACAATCATTGCTGTAGCTTCTCGTCCCTCATGCCACAGTCAAGTCAGTCGAGGAGTGCTTCCTCGAAGTCAGTGAAGTTGCACGGGCGTGCAGCTTTCTGCAAGGCCGATACGTATTCAGCAACCGTC
>NW_015194145.1:0-1092 GCF_001447785.1 Gekko japonicus | reverse complement strand
GAAGCTGTACAGTTTAACATTACTGATAAATGACACATTGACTAATAATCCATAAATGTCTGCACTGATTTTTTGAGCCCTTTATTATGAATTGGTACACACAAGGTTTCACAATAAGTAATAAGTACATACAGGAGCACCCTGTGCTATTGTTTTAGAATACTGGTGAAGGCAACGCCCTGAGGGTGCTAAGGTTCTTTGACTTCTGTGGCTAGCCAATACACCACACAGTGAGACGGACAATTCCAGGCAGTAAAGGGTAGGAAAAAAGTTTTATTCGAATAACGGACACCATACAGCCAAAAATTCAGCTCAGATATCCAGTGAATAACAGCAGGGATCTTGCTTCTATGCTTTTCTTGCTCCTCCCAACTTTGCATCATTGTTGACATCATTTGCACATGCTCAATTTAGTTTTTATTTCTGTGAACAACCATTTATCAAGTGTTCGACAAACAAGAGGCTACCTGGCTGAGTTTCAGCCTTACAATGCAGGTGTTCATCTCATTCATTCAATCAATCAATCTAATTTATTGCAGCAGGAGCCAGTAAAACAGTACAATTCTGGTATAAAAGGGATTAAAACAGTGATAACATGGGAATAATATAAAAACATTAATAGGAGAGAGTTAATAACATTAGTAAAGTAAAATAGTGTTAATAAAAGAATCATACAATTTTTTCAGCTAAAATAAGTTTACGTTTCCTAATAGATAAGCAACAAAATTTTGCCACAGTGTAAATCACTGAGCTCTGAACATCTTCTAAGAGGAATTTATGAAGGACTTCTGGCCTAAAGTCAAGATAAGACTGCAAACGGCTAAATCTAGACAGAAGGGGTAGTATAAGATGGAGGGCTTGTGCCGCCGCCGCTTCCGCGATACGAATGTCTACCATTCCGGGTAATGCATCGAAGACATCAGCTACTGTCCGCATCAGCTGTTGCATGGTCTGGTTGAGGTCCTCGAGTCGGTCTCCCATCGTCTCATGCTCCCCAGCTAATACCGGTAAGCTTCCCCTCTCCCTCTCGTCCGGCCAGTCCGTGCCCAAGAGGTCTTCCTCTCCTCCGGGCCAACTCCCAGGGACGCCTGG
>NW_015194144.1:0-1107 GCF_001447785.1 Gekko japonicus | reverse complement strand
CCAGCTGCCTGATCAGCCGAAGATGATAACTGTGGCAACTGTGGTGACCAGGGCCTCCATAGAAAGCAAGTGTTCCAGGATCACCCCAAGCCCCCTCACCCTCAGCACTGGCACCAATGACGCCCCACCGAGCACTGGGAACCGGATTCCCAATCCCACACTCCCACAACTCAGGTACAGGACCTCCATCTTTGTTGGATTTAATTTCAGCCAGCTCTGCTGCAGTCATCCAGAGTTTGACACAGCATTGTGAATTCCCTGAATACCAAGGCAGCTAAACACACAGCCCTGAAAAGATAGAATCATTTGACATGTAAACTAAGCCTTCATATCACTCTAATGGAATAGTTTATAGGGTCTCCATATTTACATCCACTTCAATTCATTTTACATGAAAAATAACTCTGGTCTCAGCATAGTGTCAAATTGGGTATGAATGTCTCTCGACCAAAATATTAATTTCTTGAAAGTCTGAGGGTATTTAGATATGGTTATAACATGATCTACTTCAGCAGAACCATACACCTTCAAAGGTTCACAATTCTTTAACAATCACAGCTGCAGAAAAAAGTATAACAATCTGAGACCAATTCCATTTACTTTCCTAGTCATAATCAGAACTAATTCCTTTCAGCCTGAAATTTAATTCAACCCATAATATAGTTACTAATTTATAAAACAGGAAATACGATTAATCATTATATATTAGGGAACTCAAATATTAGGATGACATGATAGAGGTTTAAAAATTATGCATGGGATACAGAAGGTAGAGAAAGAAGTACTTTTCTCCCTTTCTCACAATACAAGAACTCATGGGCACTCAATGAAATTAATGACCAGTAGGTTTAGAATAGATAAAAGGAAGTACATACTTCTTCTTCACCCAAAGAGTAATTAATATGTGGAATTCATTACCACAGGAAATGGTGGTGGCTACAAGCACAGACAGCTTCAAGAGGGGATTGGATAAGAATATGGAGCAAAGGTCCATCTGTGGCTATTAGCCACAAGGTGTAGAGGGAACAGTATGTCTGGGGCAGTGATGCTCTTGGTTCTTGGGAGTGTGTGGGAGGCATTCTGGAGTTCTGACCCCGCTGGTGGACC
>NW_015194143.1:0-1160 GCF_001447785.1 Gekko japonicus | reverse complement strand
GCCTCGATAGAAATTGAAGATATGTTAACCCTTATATCATATTCCCTTCTTTATTAATTACTTGCCAAGATTTTATTTTCCCATATTTATTGATCGTATCTTGTTCTGTTATAGCTTGTTGTTCAGTAACACTGTGTATATGTCAGGGGTCCCCAACCTTTTTGATCCTGCACCAACATTTGGAATTCCGACACAGCATGGTAGGCGCAGCAATAAAATGGCTGCCACAAAATGCCTGCCGCAGAAGGTGAAGCCAGGTACAAAATGGTTGCAACACCTAAACCTCAGTAACAGTGTAGATCCTTGTACTTTGGTGGCAGCTGCCGCCAAAGGAACGTTTTAAAAAATCTGTGCAGCCAATTAAATCTCAGTCAGTCAGAAGCTTTGCTGGGCAAAAGCGCTACCTGGTCCCACCCACCTCCTAAAAAACAGTTGGTGGGCACCAGAAAAGGTGTTGGTGGGCACAATTCACCGCTGGGCACCATGTTGGGGACCCATGCTATCTATATGTATACATTCTGCACATGAAAAATAGAATGGTGCTGCTGGATGACCTTGGGCAAGCCATAGTTCTGTCAGAGGTGTTCTTGAAAAGAGCAGTTTCTGTCAGAGCTCTTTCAGCCCTACCTCACTCCCAGGGTGTCTGTTGTGGGGAGGGGAAGGGAAAGGAGTTTGTAAGCTGCTCTGAGACTCTGAGTGAAGGGTGGGGTATAAATCCAATCTCTTCTTCTTCTTCTAAACGGGGGAAATGGTGTGGAGGTTACTTTGCAAGTGGGTCTCGAAAGATATCAGAGTCAGTCCTCCTTCAAAAAGTTTGAGAGCCGTGGTATTTAAGTCTGCGGTGCCCTTGTCCTGGAATGGCTGAAGGTATGGACAGGGTGGCTTTCTGTGGCACCGTGGGGGCCCTCGTCCTGAGTCACTCACAGCCTGCTTTTCAATTAACCAACCCAGAAAAATGTTGCTGTTGCAGGTAGGATGGAAGACGACGCGTGAGTATTATACGTTCATGTGGGCGCCGTTGCCAAGCAGCCCCGACAGTGCTGAACATCAAGAAGTCTTGTTTAAAGGTAAGTTATGGCCCTGGGTGATGCAAGCATGCCACTTTGCACTTCCAATCACAATCACACGCCGAGAGCCCGGACCTGGATAGCCCAGGCAAG
>NW_015194142.1:0-1085 GCF_001447785.1 Gekko japonicus | reverse complement strand
TACACAGAAAGAAAAATGATCACTTTACTTAGAACAGCACAGAATACAATGGGAAACCGCAAAAGACAAACTGAAATTGCATGATGTTTTTAAGGCAGCTGAATCTTTCTTTAAAGCTAAAAAAACAATGCTTGGTTATGGAAACAAGCCTGAAAAAACATTGGCTAGGCTTCTGGTTGGAAAATAGAGAAATAGGATAACAAGATTAAGAATAGAACAAGGCATTGTAATTCAAATGATTGCCCAAACATTGGAGGTATTCCAGAATTATACTGGTGAAAAAGTATTGATTCAAAGGCTTTAAAGGAATTCTTGACTAAAATAAAAATGCCTAGACTTTGTAAGGAACACCAGGAACCTCTAGACCAATATTTTTTAAGATCAGAAGTAACGGAAATAATATGAATTTTAGACTTTAATGGGACTCCAGGCTCAGATGGGTTTACTAAGGATTTTTATAAATCATGTCCAGCTTTGGCAAAGTCATTCAACATTATGTAGCTCTCAAGTGTCATTTCAGATACTTGGGCAGAACCTAATGATACAAAAGGAAGGAATGGATTTGCAGATTGCATCATTTTATCAGCCCAACGATTTGTTAAATTCAGGTTACCAGAATTTTACAGTGAGACTAAGTAAAATTTTTGCAGATTGTATAGGTATTGATCAAAGAGAATTTATAAAAGGAATTTTAATGATATGGAACACTAGGGGATTGAGCGATATAATTAATTTAGCTTAGTTAAGGGGCAAACATAGAGTTGATTGGTACTTTGTCAGAGAAGTATTTCGATACTTTGTCAGAGAAGTATTAAGGTCCTTTAATTTTTGGAACAAAATTTGTAAATAGATTTACTAGATCAGTCTCCTAGAGCAAAAATAATGTTGACTTGTGGTTGTTCCACTTATTTTTCATTGAGGAGAGGAGTTAGGCAGGATTGCCCAGTTTCTCCTTTACTGCTCAACTTATCTATTGAAATCTTAGTATGTCAATGGGATAATATAAAAGCAGTTGACTACTAAGGTAATACTACTAAATTATGACTGTATGTAGATGATGTCAAGACAGTGTGTGACTGCAATAA
>NW_015194141.1:0-990 GCF_001447785.1 Gekko japonicus | reverse complement strand
GGTGATTGGTGGAGCTAAGAATAGATTTGAATCCACGGTTCATCTCACCAATTGCCTGACCTATCAAAGGAGCTGTGATGGATTATTTCTAATTTCCCTCAGTGGTGCCTTAACCTCTATTATCCAGATCTTTTAAGTGACTGGTAAAAAGCATGCGTGGAGGGAAACTCTGAACCCTGCACCCTTAATATCTAATTGAGTTGGGGTGGGTGGGTCTCAAGGCTGCAGAAAAATCTATAAAATTGTTAGCCTGGAGATTGTTGTTGTCAAGACCTGGAGTCCAAACTCTGACAGGCCCTGTCAGACTGTGCCAAGATGCTTGGTCTTAGACCCATTCCCAGGAGGGGACTGTTGAGAGACTGTAAATAATAGGATTAATTATCAAGATAACCTTTACCAGTATTTTGTCTAACTTGTCTGTCTGCTGATTGTTCCCAGTTATCTATGCCTTCTATGATTTATGTTTAATTATTAAAGTTATTTTACTCATGATTTTGAGCGTAAACTGATTATGTAGAAGCCCACACACATTTAGCCAGGTTGCCCATGCTTACACTAGCCAAACTCTGCTAGTTCTGAACAGAAGAGCTGATGTGGGGGAGAGAGAGGGAGAGGGAAATGGGAGAGGGAACAGAAGCCCACAAAAGCTCCAGGCTAACCCTTATGAATACCCCTCCCCTAAATTCCTAGTATACAAGAGAGCCAGTATAAAGGTGTTGGTAGCTACCTGCTGGAGTAATGATCCCAGGGGCAGGAGGTTGGGAAGAAAAGGGTTTTTTAAAGCACCCCTTGGTTCTCAACAAACCTCAGCAGCAGAGAGTGGCTGGGAACCAAAGAGGCAGTTATGACAGCATCCACATGTGCTGAAACTGGAGCACAGCCTCACGTAAATCTCAGCAAGTGGCAGGGGGCCATCTAGGATCCACACTGCACACGTCTCATCTACCATGTGATCATCGCGGGGGCTTGCAGCCATATGCCAGCTGTCAG
>NW_015194140.1:0-1133 GCF_001447785.1 Gekko japonicus | reverse complement strand
CAGCGGGGGCGCGGGAGTTTCCAGACACGTAGCAAGAAACTAGATTGTAGTAGATGCTACATGCCTGGAATCATAAAGGTCCATCACCTTTTTAAAACAGGATGCCTAAATATCTACCTGCATCAGGAGCTACAACGTACTTCCAGTGAGTGAGAGCTCTGGAGCGTTTCGGTGGTCCAATTTTCCAACATAAGAGGGTGCCAAAGCCGCAGCCAAAGTGGCCAGGGACTTTTTTTTTTTAAAGCAAGACTCTTGGAGATCTTTTGCGAATGTGTTCAGACTCTCACATCCAGGAAAAGAATGACAGAACTATAATCTTGAGATGGACACAGGGTTTATTCGGTCACTCAAAGGCACGGAAGGAAGGAAACTGACAGCCTGGTTTACAGTGGTCCAATTTTCCAACATAAGAGGGTGTCAAAGCTGCAGCCAAAGTGGCCAGGGACTATTATTTTTTTTAAAAGCAAGACTCTTGGAGATCTTTTATGAATGTGTTCGGACTCCCACATCCCATTTTGGTACCCCAGGCATTTTTGTTACAGAGAAATCACAGAAGGAAAAGGAAGACAAGAAAGTATATTCTTCAGATAGAGGGTGGTATCTAATCAGTCAATCAATGGCATGGATTCAAGGAAACTGAAAGCCTGATTACAAAACTTCCAGGGGTTATTTGTAACATAGATGTAAATGCGTGAGCAACCATTCCTTCTACCCAGAGTACACTTGGAATTGTACTTCTGGCTAGTGGTGGGGAGCAGTAGCTAACAATTATATCACCCTTATCACATGATTCTCAGGACTGACTAGGATCAGGGGCAATGCTCCCTCTAATCTGTGGAGTCTTGTGAGCAAAAAATCTACTTTGTGAGCTACTGGCATTAAAGTTGTGAGCAAGTGATTTGGCTGCTGCATAAATTAGTTTGCTCTGGAGCCATCCTTCCTGAGCTAAGACAAAAATGTGTGAGCTGGAGGCTAAAAACCTGAGAGCTAGCTCAAACTAACTCAACTGAGAGGGAACATTGGGTCCAACCATCCTCTATGTTCCTGTTCCTCCAACATGTGGCCCTACTTCCAAACAAAGAACCAGTTATGTTGGAAGGACATTCTTTAGACTGGAGGAAGGCTCCAGTCCT
>NW_015194139.1:0-1098 GCF_001447785.1 Gekko japonicus | reverse complement strand
GCTGTACCCTGGCCTGGTGAGTCCTGCTTCCTGGTAGACCCACAGAGGCCTTTACGCGCAGGTGCAAAAGGCAGGGAGGAGGGCTCATCCCCTTAAATTTGAGCTACCCTGAGCTCAGGCACCCAAGCAAGCCTTGACCTCCCTGGTCCCCGCGTGATGCCTTATTTCTTGTCCCCTGACATCAAGAACTACACTCTGGTTACTTTTTTTTTGTTTTGGCTGAAATTCAGATGTTGACATTGAAACCCACAGTTCCTGTGATCACTGGATTTAGATGATTATGAAATTGTCTGCTTTTGAGTGCAGGTGACATGCCACTTCAGCTCTAGCCGTTGGGTCCTTCTGACCAGGGCCGGCCCGTCATGGACAATTTTTAGGCAGCGGCCTAGAGCGGCCCCTTAAGAGGGGGAGAGGGGTTGCCTCCCGGCCTGCCACCCCTCCCCTCCCTCGCCTAAACAGGGTAGTAAATTGCGGGCCGCCCCCCACCTTTTAATGTTTACTGATTATATTACTGTGCTAACTGACCAGATCAGGAGCAAAGACACTGGAATTGTGGGCTTTCGAACCCCTAAAGGTGGGCGCAAATTGGTGGGTGCACCGAGAGGTGTTTATGTCACCAGAAGGCAGCCTCGCCTAGTGTGCAGAAAAACCTGGAGCTGGCCCTGCTTCTGACCTTCTTGGGCAGCCATTATTTGGATGCAAATGCCGGCAAGTATTTCCGGTTGCAGGGAGAAACACTGATGCATCCTTCGCAGTGGCTTCCACCCTGCGATCTGGGGGACCCTGAAACTGCACAGAAGGGCTCCTTTCTGTGGATAGGCATCCCAGGGAAGAGAGAGAGAGAGAGGATCAATGAGTGCCGGTCCTGGGCTCTGGGGTGCATTTTTAGGTCAGGCAGGATGACCGAAGGCCTTCAAAAGGCCTGGCTAGAGCCCCTCTGCATGAACCAGGAAGCAAACAGCACATTATACGGGAAGGGTCTATGCAAAAAACGATAAAAGGAGCTTTGACGGGAGGGGGGGTTTGGTTGATGGGGAAAGCAATAGAAAAAAAGCAGGGTTCTTCACCTTTTCCCCGCTCCCAGATTCCGTGTTCCAG
>NW_015194138.1:0-1103 GCF_001447785.1 Gekko japonicus | reverse complement strand
GCAGCTGCACTAGGACATTGGTGAAAATACTCCCCTTTTTTCAGTTTACTGTACAGAAAAAACAAAACTTTGGATGCCACCCACCACATGTCACAAGTGACATTCTACCCTGATTTAGAAAAGTGCATTTTAAAAAAATTGTAGTTGCAGAACAAATACTCCTAAGGAAAAAGAATGGAGTGTAAGGTGGGCACAGAATCCAAATTCAAGATTAAAGGCTTACTGCTCTGAAAATCTGCAGTAAGATGTGCATGCATAATGGGCCATAGTCAGATAAGTCATTCCTCACTGCATTTTTATTCTCAGCGTCTCCATGTCTTCATGTCTCCCATCATACAATAGGAAAATCACAACTGAAAGACAGAACTGAATGAAATACATACAACTGAGTCCAGTGGGTTTAGATGCACTGGAGTCTTTGTTGGATTGTAGCCAGTGGTTTATGCAAGAGTCCTTAATGAGGTTTGTGTCTGACCAAGTATTAGAATTCAAGCCTCCAAGGCCTAAGCACAAGGCTATTTCTAACACTTCCACTCTCACCACTGGATGAAGTTTAATGGTCCAAATATCTACAGGTCCCTTCTTATGCTTCACTCACAGAAGAAGGAGGACAGCTGCTGATGTTCCCAGCTTTCCCTTCCCTCTGCAGCCTCCTGATACAGGTGACTACTGCTCTACACAAGTCATATGATCCCCAGGGAAAAACGTTTCCTGTGTTGGAGGGGGGGGGGGGGAGAGAGAGAAGCTGAGAGCATCAGCAGTTGCCAGCACCTTCAGCTGACTGTTCACAGACTTTAAAAGATGCCATGTATTAATACCCTCACTATTTAGAGAAACTGGCTCTCAAAGTAGCTTACAGTTTAAATTCATCTGAATACATACAAGTGCAAGTGTAGAAGGTTGGGAGAAAGATAGGAGGGGACATTTCTTGTTCACACTTCAGGATTCATTTCCCACACTTTCTTTTTAAGCCACTGTTGCCATATGTTCATTGGGCAGCTTATTTCTTCCATTTATTTTTAATTAAAGCCAATTGCTAAGAGGTGCAGTTGGGAGGAGTTTTTGCCCCTCAACACAAGAAAGAAGTTGCACGGAAAACTGCA
>NW_015194137.1:0-1098 GCF_001447785.1 Gekko japonicus | reverse complement strand
GGAGGTTCCCTTTAGTCACCATGGCTTGTTGCCACTGTTTAACCCCCTTTAGACAATTTCGTGGAGGATAGGTCTATTCCTGGAGGATAGGTGGTCCTTCTAGCCCCCTAAGTTTCTATGCCAATCTAGTATGGGCCATCCTGTATTTACTCCCCCACCCCCAATGCCAGATGTGAGGGGTTTTACAGGTGCAGTCTTGTTTTGGTGGACCCGGTTCAGAAGAGTGGTCTGTGCCATTTCAGCCGTTTCAGAAACTGCTGCAGCTCAACATTGGCACAAGATGAAATCTTGACCAAAAAAAATTGCACTCACGTTGCTATGAATCCTCATAACATGTTCAAACTTCTCAGGTTCTCCATAGAGCATGCATTGAAGTGGATGAGGCAGGAACCGAAGCTGCAGCTGGCACAGGATCAGAAATCACACCGCATTCAATGCCTCCTGTCATCCGGGTGAATCGGCCGTTCATTTTCATGATCTATGAAGAAACCACGAATGCCTTGCTGTTTGTGGGTAGAGTCGCCAACCCCAAGGAGTTCTGATGTACCAAAGCATCTGTTCCACCTGTCCTCTTTCAGTAGGCTTCTAACAATTCACTTGAAGCTGAAAAGAAGGGTTGTGGAAATCCAAAGACATTTCTGTTCTGAAGCAATAAGTAGGTACTATGACGGTATCATGAAAACAAAGAATGTCACTGAGCCCCAAGAATATGATTTGCTCATATTGTAAACTTCTTTATTGCCCAGGTTGTTAGCCTATGATGTCCAGATGTCCTATAATGTCCAGGTCTTTCCCACCTATGATTGTTTTCTTTGATGTACGGAGGACTACCATAATTAGACACAGGCTTTTGAATGGAGTTGGCTCATAGATAATAGATAATAAATTCATGTTGTAAGATTCAGGGTGCCCAGGTTGTTAGCCTATGATGTCCAGATGTCCTATAATGTCCAGGTTTTTCCCACCTATGATTGTTTTCTTTGATGTACCGAGGACTACCATAATTAGACACAGGATTTTGAATGGAGTTGGCTCATAGATAATAAATTCATGTTGTGAGATTCAGGGCGAAATTTTGATCTAGATCTGATCTAGATC
>NW_015194136.1:0-1107 GCF_001447785.1 Gekko japonicus | reverse complement strand
ATTCTCTCACAGAACAGTCAACTACATAAAATACATTCACATTCAACTACATAAAATACATTCACATTTATAAATCATGCTATTTCTGATACATAGGAAAGTGCATGTGCCACTATTAAAGGATGGTAATGCAAAGCTGACCCCATGCCAACATGGTTCTAAGCTATTATGTCAAATGGACAGCTAAGATGAACATGACCACTCCTGCTTTGTGAAGTGAAGCTTTACAAATCAATCAAGATGTTTCACTTCATTTATTTTATGCTTCTTATAAAGCTTGTGCTAAATAG
Source organism: Gekko japonicus (assembly GCF_001447785.1). NCBI lineage: Eukaryota > Metazoa > Chordata > Lepidosauria > Squamata > Gekkonidae > Gekko > Gekko japonicus. The sequence goes on along the minus strand of NW_015194136.1, from coordinate 817 downwards.
TAACAACCCAAAGCTATCTTATTCCCAGAAATATTTTGAGGGAAGTCTCAGTGTGCTGGTGTGCTGATCCAGATAGCCCAGGCTAGCTTGATCTCATCAGATCTCAGAAACTAAGCAAGGTTGACCCTGGTGTTGTACTTTGATGAGAGACTACCAAGGAAGTACAGAGTTGCAATGCAAAACCAGGCAATGGACATCTCTTGCATTGAAAATCCTATGGGGTCACCATGAGCCAGCTACAACTTGATGGCACTTTCCACCACTACCACTCAGTGGTTCAACTGCTGGACAGAAAGGCTGAAAATTTCCCAAGTCCAGTTATTAAGACCCTGTCATGACAGCCTTTGATGCTGAATGCTGGTAGGCTTGCAGCTTAATTGCTGTAGGTGATGGATTCCAATACTTGCATTCTGGGAAGAAGAAACAAACAATGGAGGGGCATCTCATTTAAAAAAAAAATCCAGCAAGGTCCTAATGTCACTCAAAAACCTATGTGAGAATCACAGTTCTCTTTGTATGCTGAGAGCCAATTGAATTACTTGGTAGTCTTTATTTTAACAATTAATTAGATGGATTTATATGGTCCAAAGGCATACCAAACTGAAGTCAAATTTGATCATTATTACCTTGTGTAAACAGTTTTTTTCCCAGGAACAAGGCAAAGGTCAGAGTCATGGAGGAATTTGTTCCACCACACAGTGACTTCACCTCACTTCCAGCTGGTCTTCTCAGCTGTACAGAAAGAAAGGCACTAGGCATGGTGCATTTGGTCTCTACACAGTAGGTCTCCTTCCCAAAGGCACAAAACAGAAAAAAA
>NW_015194135.1:0-1404 GCF_001447785.1 Gekko japonicus | reverse complement strand
TCCTCAGGTTATTCCCCCTTTACAAACACTAGGATGATTTCATTGGAGGGGCTGAAGCTCAGTGGAGGAGCCTCTGTTGGCACGCTGGAAGTCCCAGGTTCAATCCCCGGCATCTCCAGTTAAAAGGACCAGGCAGTGGGTGATGTGGAAGACCTCAGCCTGAGACCGTAGAGAGCTGCTGCCAGTCTGAGCAGGCAATACTGACCTCAATGGACCAAAAGGTCTGATTCCCTGTAAGGCAGCTATATATGCATACCCAGTCACAGATCTCCCCGTGTTGTGTGTAGTTGGGGCTTAATGTGATGGAAGTCACATGTAGCCCAAACCTGTGCTTGGGCTGCACTGTTTCAGATTGCAGGCTAGGGCTCACATGATTGGATGCTGCCCTATTGACAGAAAATCTCCCTGCATGCAGAAAATTAGCACCTCAGCAAACCCTTCTTCCTGGCAGGCTAGCTTTCTGTGTGCAGGGATTGTAGGGGAGGGTACAGAGTAGCATTTTAAACCTTTCAGTCCCTGCAGTCTAAAGTTCCTAGGTTCAGGCTCATCACCCGTTGGGACAGCAAAGCCCGGGTTTGCTCTTGGCTATGTGAAGGTTTATTTCTGCATCTCCTAGATTTTAACCCAGATTTCAAAGACTGAAGTACATTGACCTTCCCTAAAGCCTCACATGTGTGTGCCAGTGCTTGTAAAAAAAAAAATTATGAGTGAGTTTGTCCTACCTTGGTAAGAACTGAGAGCCAGTTTGGTGTAGTGGTTAAGTGTGCAGACTCTAATCTGGGAGAACCGGGTTTGATTCCCCACTCTTCCACTTGCAACTGCTGGATGACCTTGGGCAAGCCATAGTTCTGTCAGAGGTGTTCTCTCAAGGGCAGTCCTCCAGAGAGCTCTCTCAGCCCCACCTCCCTCACAGGGGAAGGGAAAGGAGTTTGTAAGCCACTCTGAGACTCCGAGTGAAGGGCAGGGTACGAATCCAATCTCTTCCTCTTCTTCTACTGCCTGAGAGGTTCCCTTGCTTGAAAGCCAGTCGAGTCTGACTCTAGGGTTGCGGTGCTCATCTCCGTTTCAAAGCTGAAGAGCCAGCGCTGTCTGAAGACTTCTCCGTGGTCATGTGGCCGGCATGACTAAACACCAAGGCGCATGGAAGGCTGTTACCTGCCCACTGAAGTGGTCCCTATTTATCTACTTGCAATTTCTTGCTTTCGAACTGCTAGGTTGGCAGGAGCTGGAACTAGAGACGGGAGCTCACTCCGTCATGCGGCACACTCGGGTCTCGAACTGCTGAACTACCGACCTTCCCCAGCCTGCAGTTCAGCGTCTTAACCACTTGAGCCACCGCAGCTCCTTCCTCTTCTTCTACTGCCTGAGAATAAACCAAAATCTGTCCAACTGCACTGATTGCAG
>NW_015194134.1:0-1100 GCF_001447785.1 Gekko japonicus | reverse complement strand
AAGGAGCCGTGGGAGAGTGCGAGTTCCCATCTTCAGCTAGCAACGGATTGCAAGCTTTATCCCGTGTGCGGGAGGGTGCCTAATTGGCCAGCGCAGTGGGGGGTGCATACGAATACCCCATATCCTATTATGCCCAAGGGGCAACTGCTATTCTTAACAGAATGTCAGAACCCACAGCCAGCAACGTAGTACACACTTTTCCAGGAAAGGTAATACTTTTTTTATTGAAGAGCTACAGATGCTTATGTTAATGCATCTATAGCTCTTCAATAAAGTATTACCTTTCCTGGAAAGTGTGTACTACATTGCTGGCTGTGGGTTCTGACACGGCTGGATGAACAGCTGTCAGGGATGCTTTAGGCTGATCCTGCATTGAGCATGGGGGTGGACTAGATGACCTGCATGACCCCTTCCAACTCTGTGATTCTATGATTCTATCCTAGGGACTATTTCGAAGGGCTCCTTCTATTATCTGGGGTCCCCCCTCCAAAGCCACAAGTCTACTGTTGCACTCTTATCACAATCGTCTTAGCCCATGGCATTACAGTCATCTTAGCCCATGGCAGGTTCTACTACACATTACAGCTGTTATGAACATTGAAAATCTTCCTTGATAATTGTAAGACGTCACCAGAGGATATGAATAGCTGAGAGACATTTTTTGTCCTACATCTTTGTTCAGAAGATCTTCCTTCGAAACGGCAAGACATTCCGGAGATCACCGTCAATATATTTTTCTATGATTATGTATATTATTTTTGTTCACTTTTCTATGATTCTTTAAAGACATAAGCGTCACTTTTTCACAGTTTTTCTTGTTCTCCGTATGCACTCTTATCACTGCCACACTGCCGAGTGGAAGCCACAGAAACGTCCAGCCTTTCCTTTCTTACCCTAAAAGCAATGGAAACAGATTGCATCATACGGAAATGAACATAACATCGGTAGAATCAATCGATTTTGTCACGGAGCAGAATAAATCTAGATTTCAAGAACTGTCTCATTCCAGTACCCCTGGTTTATCATGATGTGGACTTTTGTTCACATCAAGATTAGGTACCTGATCATCTGTCATCAATATATCTAATTCTCAGTGTGGC
>NW_015194133.1:0-1172 GCF_001447785.1 Gekko japonicus | reverse complement strand
ACAGCTTAGAGGGAACATTGGCTAGGACTGCCAACTCCGGAACGGAAAATTTGTGGAGATTTGGGGGTGGAGCCTGGGGAGGGCATGGCATGATGCTATAGAGTCCACCCTCCAAACCAGCCACTTCCTCCAGGAGAATGGATCCGGAGATCAGTTGTAATTCCAAGAGAGCTCCAGGAACCACCTGGAGGTTGGCAACTCTGCCTGTAGCATCTTCCACTGTCCTGTATTTAAACAATTCCCGGCTAATATAGCCACGCCTACTATACAGATAACAACCTATCAGGTTGAGCGCATAAAGGCCAATCACAAACGTTCCCGCTTGCAGCTTGTTTGAATGTGATTGGACGCATTTGTCTTGGGCTTGAATCCCTGCCCAAGACGAAGCTTTACATTGCTTCCCAATGAGATGTTTCACATACATCTTAATGCATTCATGGCAGCTTCTGAATACATTACATCCACCATTCCCTTGAAATAACTTTTATTTGCTAAATGTGGTCACCACTGTGACCTACTGGGATCCCAGGCTGCATAGTTACTTAGGAGAAAGCCCCACTGTACAATATGGGGCTTGCACCTCAGGAGATGGTTTGTGTCCTGTTTATTGGCACCGACAGGATCTGCCCCTCCCCAGTCTAGAGTTCCCAACTCTGGGCTGGGAAATTCCTGAAGAGGGTAAGAGTCTGGGAAAGGAAGGGAGGAAACTCAGAAAAGGATGTGATTCCATGCAGTCACCTCTCTAAAGTTGCCATTTTCTCCAGGGGAACTGATTTCTAGAGATCATTAAGTCTAGTACTTGTATCTAGTCCAGCATCCCGTCTCACACAGCGGCCAACCAGTTCCTCTGGAGGGCCAACAACAGGGCAGAGAGGCCGAGGCCTTCCTAAGAACAGAAGAAGAGCCCTGCTGGATCAGCCCAGTGGTCCTTCTAGTCCAGCTTCAAGTCCAGTATCCCGTCTCACACAGTAGCCAACCAGTTCCTCTGGAGGGCCAACAACAGGGCAGAGAGGCCGAGGCCTTCCTAAGAACATAAGAAGAGCCCTGCTGGATCAGCCCAGTGGTCCTAGTCCAGCATCCCGTCTCACACAGTGGCCAACAAGTTTCCTCTGGAGGTCCAACAACAGGGGGAGAAGGCAGAGTCTTTCCCCTGATTTTGCCCCCTTGCCCTA
>NW_015194132.1:0-1134 GCF_001447785.1 Gekko japonicus | reverse complement strand
CAGTTCATTAGAAACCTGGCTTACGAAATTCTCTCCTTAATCAAATCCACCGTCCTGGCCTTTCTGGCTCTCCTTAGCACGGCCAAATTGCTTCCCGAGGTCAGGAGGTTTCAATACATAATTCTGGGGGAATGGAATATCCAACGCGGGCACCAGACCGGTGTGAGCAGAATGCCGGGTTTCAGACTTCGAAGAACTCTTTGTCCATTGCCAACGGATGAAGAATTCCGTGCAGCCCGAAGGTTTGCATGTCTCTTGTTCCTGCTCCACTGGATCAAAGAGTCTACTTTCTGTACTCTGCCGAAACACTATCTAAAAACACTTGGCGGGGGTCCTCCTAATATGAATATTATGAATGAATATTAGGTCATCCAAATATGAATATTATGAATTAATATTGGGTCATCCTAATATTCATTTCTGTTTATTTGCAAAAATCAGGCATTAGTGTCCATTTTTCCAGATTACAAGATAAGAGAAAACACATAAAATAAAATACATTAAAAACAGGAAAGCCAAAATTTATTCTCACAGCTCAGGACTGTTAGTAAACTTAACGAAATGTTAATGCACTCATAAATGAAACTTCGTCATTTACATCCTCCTCGTTTCTATGTCTGAGCCCCTAAGTTAGTGGATCCCCAGGGCTCTGAGAAGGTTACAGCACAAAGATCAGCGACTATTAAGAGACCAGAGGAAACAGACTTGGCGAATCAAGAAATCCTGGGTTCGAGTCTTTTCTCACTGGATGGCCTTAGACAAGCCCTCCCTCTCTTAATCCCAGCCCTTCCTCATCCATATGGTGAGGAGTAATGACCCTGGCCTACCTTGCAGTGGTGTTGTGCAGATTTACAGCAACATAATCTATCCTACCAGTATTCATTACCAACGATCTCTGAAGCACTTTTATCTTACCTGAGGCCTCTTTGGAATACAGTGTGGATTTGAATCTGGGTATTCACTGCTAGACAGTGCACTAAAATGGTCTGTGTCAGGTTTTTTTTTCATAGAATCATAACAGAATCAGAGTTGGAAGGGACCTCCAGGGTCATCTAGTCCAACCCTCTGCACAATGCAGGGAATTCACAAATACCGCCCACACACCCACCCACAGGGACCGCTGTTCCACGCCCA
>NW_015194131.1:0-1079 GCF_001447785.1 Gekko japonicus | reverse complement strand
AGGAATAATCCAAAAAACTTTGCATAAACCGGTAAACCTGTAAACTGGCAGTACTATAGTACACATATCTCCCTCTCACTGTTGATACGTATATTTTGAGGAGGAAAAAGAAGTAATTGAGTAGAATGTTAGTATGACGACCCGGGCGGGCCAAGATGTCCTCCAAGCCTCAGGGAGAAGGACCCTTCACGGGTAAGTACCAATGGTCGTTCTCCCCTGAGGCGGAGGCCATCTTGTGGGTCCTCCCAGAGCAGTATTTAATGTTTGGGTGGGGGGTCGTCATCTGTTGAAAGAACAGACTGCAAAACGTGACGACCAAAAGCCGCATCAGCCGAATCGTAGACATTGATCTTATAGTGTCTAATGAAGGTGTTGAGAGAGGACCATGTGGCCGCTTTACATATCTCTTCTACTGAGGCCCTGTTATTGAAGGCTGCAGAGGTAGCTGCGCTGCGTAGCGAATGTGCTGTGATTCCTTCTGGAACCGAAAGATTAAGGCTCTTGTAAGCTTCCGCGATACAAGTTCTAAGATTGGTACCTATGGCAGAAGTAGACATCTTTTTGCCAATGTGTGGGGCAGATATATTCACGAATAAGGCTTCTGATCACCGAATTGCTTCCGTCCTTGAGAGGTAGTATTTCAGGGCGCGTCGCACATCCAACGTATGCCAGGTTTTCTCTATGGCATGTTTTGGATTTGGAACAAAAGATGGTAAACAGATATCCTGAGAGTTGTGGAACCTGGATTGCACCTTGGGATGGAAGGACGGGTCCGTTCTTAAAACTACTTTGTCTTTGTGGAACACGCAGAGATCTTTCCTAACGGACAGCGCTCCTAATTCTGATATTCGTCTAGCCGAGGTAATCGCTACTAGAAACAGGACTTTTAGTCTTAAAAACTTCATAGAGATGTCTCGGAGCGGCTCAAACGGTCTTTTTGTTAATGCCGTTAATACCGTGTTCAACTTCCACGTAGGAAATCTATGCGTCTGTGACGGACCCTGTAGGGTCACACCTCTAAGAAAGCGACGTACGTGAGGATGCTGTGAGACAGTAAAACCACCGTATTTAGGTAAGAC
>NW_015194130.1:0-1111 GCF_001447785.1 Gekko japonicus | reverse complement strand
CTGTGCAGAGGGCATTGAAACTTGGAACTGGACCCGCGTGAAGACTGAACAGTTAATCAAAATGCTGCAGATGTCTTCGCCCACGGCTTTGCTATGCTACACATGATTAGGAACTTTGAAATCTGGGCAAGTCTAGGCAAAAACATGTTGCATGGCAGCTTAACAAATGGGTATTAAATAGAGAGTTAAAATCATGGGGGGAAGAGCAGACGTTTTTAGTCTGTCTGCCTTCCAAACTCACATTCTTAATCCAGTACTGAGATCTGAGTACAAGTTTCCCACAGTGTTTCCATTATTCCCATCTGTGCATGAGCACTGCACCTGCTCCTAGGCTCAGTCCCCTGGCTGTGGGTCTTTACACAAGGTACAGAGTACTCATTTGCTGATAAGGACTCATGAGAAACTTGGAGGCAAGTGTAACATACAGCTGGTGTAGTGAGAATGAGCTGTGATCCAGGAAGCCCCTTATTCAAATCACATCCCTGCCATAAAGGCAAATGTTATATGTGTTTCTTCATATATTATTGAAGTGCTTTTAGTCTATTAGCATTAATAGTATTTATATACTACTTTGGGGGACTATACCACATTACAATTATTAGTGTGGGGGGGATTAGAACTATGGTGTCAGCCAAGCCAGATGTTGTGGCCTCCATGGCTGTTTTGGCACATGGAAAGGCACAGGGGAGAACACGATTGTCGGTCCCCCTGCACCCTCATGGCATTTTTAATGGCCAAATTCTTCTGTAAAACGGCATTGGTGACTATGGGTCAGACCCGTGACCACTGCAATGTCTGGTTTGGTCTTCTTATTGAGGAAATGGTGCAGGGAGGAAATGAGCCTCCCAGTGGCTGCTCTTTAGCCCAGGGTGGGGAAAAAGACATGCGTAATTTGGGTACCTGTCTTCTTTCCTTATCTGGGCTTAAAGCCATCCAGGGCAAAATTATTTACCAATGTATTTACAATGTGAACATAATACACTTTGGCCCTCCTCTCTCCAGTCCCCTTTGTTGTATTCCCCATTCCTTTCACTCATACTTCACTTTTTAGCAAGTTAAATACTAAACTAAGTGGTAACAGAAATAGTCTTATGATGACATATTTTCAGAT
>NW_015194129.1:0-1103 GCF_001447785.1 Gekko japonicus | reverse complement strand
CCACCATGTTGTGTCTGAATTACAAAGGCGCTGCAGGAGTGAAAAGATCCCTGCTCTAGAGGCCGCGGGAATTGACTTCGCCCATCAAAAGTGTCTCCAGTTTTCAGTGCGCTAATTGGACTTCCCATGTTTGGTGGGCAATTCAGGCATCTTCCACGCTGAGTTGCAAAAAAGGCACGTTTTCCAGCCACCCTTTTTGTAGATGGGGGAAATGCAGTTCTTTCCCTCCTCAGGTTGCAATTAGAGTTGCCATGTGGAAATGCAGGCACCTATTGGCTCTAGCCTGTGCCGTTGATGCTCATGAGCTACAAAACTCCCCTCCTATTTTAAGAACATTTGCTTTGGGTTTTATTGCGTTCTCTGCACTCTGGTGATTCCTACCTTTTGTGACTTCTGGGTAGCTCTAGGAATTGTCAGGATCCTTATGGTAAGAACTTCCTGTAAGTAGATATGGCCTTATTTTTATTTTTATTTTTTCTCCCGTTAGGCAGTAGGCGAGGGAATCTGGGGATGGTGGATCCCCTGCCCCCACAGGGGGCTGGGCAGCTCTGGCGCATGGGGATCGTGGTGCCCACCAGTGCATTTCCTGGTGCCTACTTATTTCTTCCTCAAAGCAAAGAGCCAAACCCGACATTCTTCTACCTCACCACAGGAGGAATTACTTCAGAAGAGCCCAGCCAGGAGGCCTCACCTTTGTACCTTCAGGGCACACCCATTCAGGAATAGCGCCCTTTATCACAGGAAGACGTTTAGGTCATGACGTTTTGTAGAACTTTCCGATGTTTTGTGAATGAACCCAGCCCCCATGGCAGCCATTTTGTGGTTAGCCACAGACTTCCCCCTGTGGCAGCCATTTTGTTGTGGCCCCTACTACCTTCCAAAAGTACCTGCAGGCTCAACAAAGCTGGGAGCCCCCCCCCCGTAAGGCTTTAGATAGGGTTCCTGGCTTCCAGAAGGTAGCTGAAGATCTCTTGGGTTTACAACTGATCCCCGGGCTACCAAGATCAGTTCGCCTGGAGAAAATGGCCACTTTGGAAGGTGGACTTTATGGCACTCTAACCTGCTAGAGTCCCTCCTAGGCTTGCCAAGCCCCCGCTGGGGGC
>NW_015194128.1:0-1101 GCF_001447785.1 Gekko japonicus | reverse complement strand
GACTTCCCGGCTCCTGACTTTGGTTTGCGGGATGTTGTTTCTCTCCGGCTCCCCGACTACAGACTGTGTACCCTGACTTCTGACGAACAGCTTTCGGCTTCTGAACTCTTTAATACAACCTCTGGTAACTGTAGGCTACATTTTGACTTGATGTTTTGGACTTTGCTCACTTTACTCTGTCTTCTCTGGTACCTTGACCTCGGACTGTGTTTCGGACTTCCGTTCCCTGCCTGACTCGCTAGTGCAATCATGACACCACTAATACCTCCACCACCAACAATTGTTGCCTACGTTGGTGGAACCCTGACCCGCTGGTCCCTTAAATACTGCCTGAGCCAATCGCTAGGGACAGCAAAGGAAGGCTGAAGAGCCGACAGTGAAATGAGGAATGTGGCTAGCACTTTATTATATCTGAGTTTGGACATCGTGTTTATATTAATTTATGTGATTTTATGCTATTGTATTGTCGGGGTTTTATTCTGTTTGTAAGCCGCCCTGAGCCAGCCTAGGCCGGGAGGGCGGGATAAAAATCTAACAAATCAATAAATAATAAGTAAGCTTCTCAGGGAGGATGGGAAGTGGATCTAGATTGAATTCCCTTGGCTCCCCATCCCACTAGATTATTGGGTGGTCCCCCCCCCCCAATTGAGCTCTCTAACACCCTTGCCAGCCTCTAGATAGTCGCTGGAGATCCCCTGAAAATACAAAGGATCTCCAGGAAACACAGATCAGCTCACCTGGAGAAAATGGCCTCTTTGAAAGGTGGACTCTGGGGCACTGTACCCCACTGAAGTCCCTCCCCTCCCTCCTCAGGCTCCACCCCCCACATCTCCAGGTATTCCCCAACCCAGAGTGGGCCACCCAAGCATGCATAGCTGGATTGAGGCCACTGGATTCTATCACGCTTCACTCTCCGTTGGGCTGAGGCCATCCGTTTATCGAGTAGCCAAAGGCTTTCTCCCATGGGGATAAGCAAGACTGTGCAATGGAGTTAAGGACGACTACCATTTAGGGTTCTGCAAAAACAGGTAAGGGACACAGCTTAGTGGTAGAACTAGAGTTGTATGCACGAGTCCCAGGTTCAATCCCTCACATCTCCAG
>NW_015194127.1:0-1121 GCF_001447785.1 Gekko japonicus | reverse complement strand
AAACGTCAGGTCCTGCAATGCCAAGACCTCGGCCATACAACCTGGAAAATGTACAGCAACTAAGTTTTCAAATACTCTCTGTGTCAAAGTGAGAAGAAAAATGGCAGGTAGGTACAAAAGAACCTCCTCAGGGAAGCTCCTCCATTAGCATGTTCACAGCACAGCCTGGGGAACTCCTACAAGATAATGACTCAGCCCTACCCCACCTTCCTGAGTAGAGATAAATTGCCTGCCTACCATTTTTTTTCTCACCTTGACACGGAGAGTACTCCATCTTTCTGTGTTATACCTCTGAGGGTGCCAGTCACAGCTGCTGGCGAAACGTCAGGTCCTACGATGCCAAGACCACGGCCAGACAGCCCAGAAAATCTGCAACAGCTATTAAAAAGCAGTCTTTCTTCAGGCATATCAGCTTAGCAGCATCTTCCATTAGACAGGCATGTAGTTGCCATACCCAAATGGGAATTTGTGGAAATACGCCATGTATGCAGCATGTATCATTATGGAAAAGTTCCAAGCAGGCCATGGCAAGACCTGCTTAGCTTGAACACACACAAACACATACATGAAGCTGCCTTACACTGAATCAGTCTGTGGGTCCGTCAAGGTCAGCCTTGTCTACTCAGACTGGCAGCCGCTCTCCAGGGTCTCAGTGCAGAGGTCTTTCACAGCACCTCCTCCCTGGTCCTTTTAACTGGAGATCAGGCTGGTTCTATGCGGAACTGCCTCCCGCAGTCTAAGGTGGTCCCATAAACTGGTGCCCTTAGCTGACCCACCCCACCCCACCCTGACAAACGCCTAGAGGAAAAGTGGGAGTTGCAAAAGTGTGTCTGTGGGGTGGTGGTGCAGGGAGAGTCTTTCTTCTCCCCTCCCCCCAGTTCCTCCTTACCCCTTTAATCCAGGTGCGCTGACCCATCTCCAGGGCTGGTAATGAAAGACTCCGATTGCATTCCATCCCTGGGATGGGTGGGGTGGGGGAAGGCCTTCTCTGTGGGGCAGGGCAGCTGCCTTTCCTGGTTGGGGAAGGCCCCCCACCCCAGAAACATTCCCCTCCCAGAGGCCCAGCCTTCTTCAGACCAGTTCCCCCCACTCAGTGGCAACGCTCCCTCTAAGCGGTGGAG
>NW_015194126.1:0-1107 GCF_001447785.1 Gekko japonicus | reverse complement strand
CTGACCTTCCACAGCCTGCAGTTCTTAACTTAATTTAACTTAAGAGGGGATAAAACCAGACCTTTGATACTAAGGGCCGGGGGGGGGGAAGGCCCAAGACCCTACAGACTTGTGGGAACATACCAATTAACAGCATCCTACTTCCACAGCTTGAGAAGAATCTAAGCCCATGTGTTCTGGTGGTGGTGGTGAAGTGCCATCAAGTTACAGCGGACTTATGGCAGTCCTGTAGGGTTTTTTTTAGGCAAGAGGCGTTCAGAGGTGATGTGCCATTGCCTTCCACTGCATAGTGAGACCCCAGAATCCCCTGGAGGTCTCCCATACAAACACTGACCAGGGCAGTCCCTGCTTGGCTTTGAGATCCAACTAGCCTGGGCCACCCAGGTCAGGAGGACACACGCACTCCACCACCTCACTAAAAACATTGGCGCCTGTATTATGCAGTTTGAAGAGATTATGCTGCTGCTATTGGACCTGACGATTACAAATCCACCCTTATGCCAGAACTTTTAATATCCTTGGTTTTAATATCTTTGGTATGCGACTGTACTGAATTGTGCCACTCTACAGTTATCTTATATCTGATCGCTTTATCTGATCCTTCAATATGTATACCTATAACAGACGTTCTAAAAAAAAAAAACCTGACTCGTGCATTGTTTTATACCCAAAAGGATTTGCTTAGACCCCAGAATGCTTTAAATTTCTTGCAACACTTGTGATGTCACTTTAAAAAACACCACTCTACAGCACAGCTGACAAAACAGGTACACTGCCAGTTTCCTCCCTTTCCTTTCAGACTGTAATCCCATCCACTCCCATATGAGTCTACCTGACCATTCCGGCCATTTTCAGAGGCCCTGCATTGGGTGGCTTGCCATCTGAGGTGGGGAGGGGGGCAACAACCTGAGAAAGGGGGCCCTCTTGATCATGATGCTGGAACTTTGGAACTCCCTCTCCAGTGACATTTGTCTCCCTCCATCTTTGTCTTTTGCCAGCAAATGAAAACTTGATTGGCATTCCCTTCAACTCATTCTTATTAGCCCGCCTTTTAATTGCTTGAAATATTCTCTATATGTATTTGTTTCTTAAATGCTTTTCAATTGC
>NW_015194125.1:0-1130 GCF_001447785.1 Gekko japonicus | reverse complement strand
TCGGAGGTGAGAAAGTCTTGCAGCCAGACACCCCTCCACAGGTTTACTCGCCAGTAAGTCATTGGGCAGCTAGAGAGGGGATGGGGGAGCTTTTCAATCTTGCTGGGAGGGAGAGAAGTGCGGCCATCTTGTCCACACTTTTTTTTTTTTTGACGGGGAGTTTGGTATTAAATGGTTCCCCCCCCCCAGCTGCCACAGGATCACCAGAGAGAGACTTTGTGGGCTGGATGTGCTACTGGACTGATCCAACGTGGCTCTTCTTACCACGACAATCCCACAGGCTCTGGGCAGGCCCCCTTTAGGCCAAGTCGTCAGGCTAGCCCCTGGCTTTTTAGCCTCTGGCTCATACATTTAATCTTAGCTCAGGAAGGATGGCTCCAGAGCAAACTAACTTATGCAGCAGCCAAATCGCTCGCTCAGAACTTATGCCAGGAGCTCACAAAGTCGAATTTTTGCTCCATGGCTTAGAGCGAGCATTGCAAGTGACCAAACCCCCCCCCGTCTTTCCAAGAAGCCTCAGCTCCGTTCTGGGGCCAACCGGGTTGTCCTACCATCCGCATAATTGGAGGGGGAGGGAGTGATTGAAAGCCTGACCTGCCAACTTTTATTCTTTTAAAAAAACGCCCACATCCCCACTCTGCGCTGAAACTGAGCCTGAAGCAAGGCGGCCAGATGGGCAACCCACCGGGTCCAATCAGAGCTTCGCCTTTCTCCAGCCATCCAATCCTTCGCCTCAGGAGGTGGCGAGTACAGTGAGGTTTGGCTGTGAGCAGCGCTCATCTCCACGCCAACGTGCAAACAATCAACCTGGAGAGCGAACCAAGTGGAGGTTTTGGGAAAGGTCGTTATGTGTAGGGGAGAAAATGCCCTTCCGCTGCCTGATAAGAACACATCCACCAGATCGAGTGGAAGGTAGTGAGAAGCAGAGGTTGTTTGCGACTGTGAGTGCCTTTATTTGCAGCGTCTTCCTTGGTGGAAGCCAGATGTGCAAAGCGGCAAAGTTACAAAAGCAAAAGTGGGTGTTAAGAGCATGGATACCAGGGGAATGGGAGGTCCAGGGTACAGATCCAATTAATGGGTTCAAGGTGGTGGGCGCACTGCAGGGGGCACCAGAAGGGATCCTCGCCTAG
>NW_015194124.1:0-1125 GCF_001447785.1 Gekko japonicus | reverse complement strand
ATGCACAAGGGCTGTCTAACTTACCTATGTAACGGTACTGCTAACATGGTGAAATCACCTTTATTTCTGGCCATTTTCAGAGCATGGTAATTTACCATCTTCATTCACAGGACTGTCACATTAGAATGCATTGTGATCATTCAAACTGGGCCCAGCTCTTCACCATTTGTTATCAAAGAATACTGACTGCTGTGCTTTATTGCTGGTTGGATTCTGATTTGTTTTCCCCAAGCCAGTTTATATCTGTCCCGCATGTTTGTTTGTTTTTAATGATTGCCAAGGCTATATCATTAGACACATTTTTTCAAAGCCGTTGTGGGGTGTTTTCCACATAGGGGGAAACTTGCTCCTGCAGCGGCCAGCATAGCACAGTGATAACAGGGGGCTTCTGCGTGGCAGACCTACTTCCCTGTGGATTCACTGCCTCCTTCCCCCTAGGCAGCAGCCACTTCCCCACCTGTGACAAGGGGCGTTTTCAGGGTGTTTTTTTTTAAATCAGCAATTGTATATCATTATGTTGTTATTAAAACTTTTTTATGATGTATGTTTCAGGTTCTCTAAATTCTCAGCTTTTTTTTTAACAGTAAGCCTCTAGCTCCTTTTGTTGCAAGGATATACTTTTCCCTTTATACCTCTGCAACGAAAGAGACTAGAGACTTGACTTTTTAGGAAAAAATCTAAGGTGAGAATTCAGAAAATCTGATACACAGATTGCTATATTGATATTCAGTTGTTGATTAAAAAAACCCCCAGCTAAGTGGACATCTTTATGGAAAATGGATGCCGTTTGAGTAGGACCAGGGAAATCTGACTTTTCCCACTTGCATGGCAGCCATCCAGGCCTTGTTGCAATCTTTCTCTAAACTTTGCAGCAAAAAAAGTTTGGGAAAAATTGGAGAAAAGCTGGGGAAAGTTTGTGAAGTGTGCAGATGCATCAGAATGCTTTGTGAAAAAATGCTTCCCAGAAGCATCGAACCCTGGGGCAATTAACCCATTTAAAAATGGTCTAGTAAGAATTATTTTGCAAAAATAACCAATTTTGTGTACAAAAAAAACCAATTTTGTGTACTGTATAATACTGTAAAATTTTTGAAATTGTGCCTTCCTATGGATTCTAAAACAGTG
>NW_015194123.1:0-1126 GCF_001447785.1 Gekko japonicus | reverse complement strand
GTTATAACTGCAACTCCTGGCAACCCCGTTCCTTATTTCCAGTGTGGTGTAGCAGTTAAAAGTATCAGACTAGGATCTGGGAGACCCCACATTCGAATCCCGGCTGCGCCACAGATGCCTGCTGGGTGACCTTGGGCCAGTCACCCGTTCTCAGCCTAACCTACCTTCACAGGGTTGTTGTGAGGATAAAAGGAAGGGGAAGGGGGAAAGGCGGGATACAAATACAGTAAAATAAATAAATTCCCACAGGTCTGGGTTGAGAAAACTGCACTTGGCCCATGCTCAAAGGCAGGGTAACATTTAATTCTTGAAGACAGTGGGTCGCTGTGTTGGTCCGTAGCGACAGGACAAAGTTTGAGTCAAGTGGCACCTTTCAGGCCAACGACATTTAATTCTCTGTATAAGCTTTCGTGTGCACTGAAGGGAAATTAGAAAGAGAGGCTGCTGATCACAACTGATATTAAAGCTCAAGACAATGCATCCCCCTGGACAGAACCGAGACCTAGGTTTCCCTGTCTCATTACCAATCCTGATTTCTCCACACCTACTAACCCTCTGCATATCTCACCTAATCGAATCATGCCTGCTGTTGTAATTCGGCATCTGAAATCACTCCCCTCTCCAAGAGAGAAGGAGAGATTGACTCCCGTTCTTGCTGTATCTGAAGAAGTGAGCTGCGACTCACCAAAGCTCCTCCCTGCTTTTCTACTTCCCAGGGAAAGGCCACAATAAACCATACGCTGGGGCACAACAGCGGACCCTGTGGGAGCACTAGCTCACTTCTGCGCTACTTCAAAGTCCTCCTTTGCCCCAACTTCCTCACAGGCTGACCCTTCCTTCCCCTGGGTGGTTTAAACTAACCCACTTTCCCGAGAACGTTGGCAGGCAACAAAAGCGGTTGCAATGCGCGCTGATGTTGAAAGTGAATGGAGGACACCTATTTTAAAACAGGGCAGACAAAGCTTTCTTTCTTTTTTAACTTGGCAGTTTGGCTTTTAAAGTGATTTAATTCATTAACTTCTACCTTCTTCAGTGAAGACACTGTAAGGGCTTGAGGACTGGGAAGGGAGCAGATCCTCTTCACGCTGGCTCCAAATGCAGAAGCGCCACCTACTGGTAAGGTAAA
>NW_015194122.1:0-1158 GCF_001447785.1 Gekko japonicus | reverse complement strand
ATAAGATTTACAGGGTATAAGCTTTCCAGAGTCAATGTTTATGCCCTGGAAACCTTGGCCCATTCTGCCTCTAGCATTCGCTCCGTTGTTTCACCAAAATCCACACTGGAACAGAAAAAGGTGCGGCTCAAAACCACATTCAGATACCCCGGGCCAACGCCGTACTGACTGCAGAGTCACCCCTGAATGGTCATAATGCGGCCATAAATCTATGTAGACGATACCATAAAACTGAGAGATCAAAGGAAGTGAAACCGGCATGCAGTGTGGACGCTACCGTAAAACCCGACAATCAAAGAAAGTGAAAGCGGCATGCAATTTCTGTTCCAATGTGGGTTCGGTAAAACAGGAGAGCGAATGCTAGATGCAGAATGGGCCTTTGTTGGTCTTTAAGATGCTACCGGGCTCAAACCTTGCTCTTCTATGGCATACCAACATGGCTACCCACCTGAAACTGTTCTTGGATGTGCATCTACTTCACATCCCGGTGTCCCCACCACCTACGCTGTACCCATCCCCTCTCCACCTGCAGACAGGAAATGGAAAGACCAATCCACGTAGAGCAGGAGATAAGTTTTTCCTTTGCTGCGTCCATCTTGCGTTGACAAGCCTATGAGCCATTGGTCCTGCTCCTCGCGTTTAAACAACTGATGCACAAGCGAGGGACGCGTTTGTGTCGGTGCCTCCCAACTGTCATGGCTTGCCTCAAGGAACCCTGGGAATCGTAGTTCTGTGAAGGAGCTAACCTTCCAGAACTACGCATTCTGAGCTCATTTGGGAATAGCCATGCTCATTAAACTGGTTTCATTCAAAGAAAGTGAAAGCGGCATGCAATTTCACGTCTGTAGTGCAGATGTTGCTTAAAAGGTCAGATGTGCATTACTCCAGCGAGCCCCAAGATAGTTCTACAGGCCTGTATTTGAAGTGCCAAGCAATGGAATGTATCTGTTGTCTGTATTTATTGCACCGGCTCTGAAGCTCAGATCGGAAAGACAAGTTCGGTGCTTGAATTTGATTTATGGTGCTCTTGCCATTTTGAGGTGCTTTTTAATTTTTTAAAATAAACCATGGTGCTACAATATATCCTGCGTTGTTTTGTGATGGCCCTAGCTCAGTTGCTGTCAACTCTTAGGGGACATGAGGATCGTGAGAGAGCCT
>NW_015194121.1:0-1123 GCF_001447785.1 Gekko japonicus | reverse complement strand
CGAGTATCGCGGGTCCCGCCCCTTGTATGGTTTCTAATTATGTTCCTCTGGATGGGATAAGTTTGGTTTTTCTCAGTCTTTTGTGGCTGCCCAGTACTCTTTCTGCCACAACCTGCTTGTTCTTACTGTATATTCAATTAATAGCATTGCTATCCTCTGCGTGAACTTTTAATAAACCATCTGTAGAATTTCTTTACAGATTTAAGTTTTAATAAAAGCAACTCAACTATATTGGCACTAATACTTTATACAAGTCACGCAAATCAGGCTGCTGATCTAATCAAATGTTGTGAGACCTACCCAAAACCTCTCAATTGTTTTCTTAGATCTAAGTGCTGTCATAACAAGATTTTTTTCACAAAAAAACCCTCTGTTTGACCATAGTGAATCAATTACAGATTCCAGTGAAGGCTGCCTTTAAGTTACTCATGAAAAGGGTTATAAATACACTTTTGGAAGGGAAGGGGGGAATTCTGTAAATAGCCTAAGTCTTATTTTTTTCAGATAGATTTCAGATAATGTGAGAAAATGCTTATAGCCACACTGTAATAAATGTAAAGCCAGCCTGGTATAGTGGTTAAGAACAGTGGCCTCTAATCTGGAGATTCCCTACTCCTTCACATGCAGCTGCTGGGTGACCTTGGGCCAGTCACAGTTTTCTCAGAACTCTCTCAGCCCCGCCTACGTCACAAGGTGACTGCTGTGAGGAGAGGAAGAGAAGATGATTGTAAGCCACTTTGAGACTCCTTAAAGTAGAGAAAAATGGTATATAAAAACCAACTCTTCTTCTCCTAAAGGAAAGTTACCTCTGTTTGAATAGAGTTTTCTATTGTACTGTAATTGTGGGCCATATGAGCATGCTGTTATTATTAAAGCACCTATGGTAATCTAAAGTAGTAGGTCTTTAACTTAGATGTTGTAAAGCTTAGGGAGGGAATGCTTGGCAAACAAATCATATAATCTCTTGTGAAAAGAATCTAGGGCGGACTGGTTAGTAAGGAGCTGGATGACCTTGGGCTAATAGCGGTCTTTCAGCATAACCTACCTCTCAGGGTGACTGAAGATACTAAGGGGGAGGGCAGAACAATGTTGTAAGATGCTTTAGGTTCCCACTGGGGAGGAA
>NW_015194120.1:0-1153 GCF_001447785.1 Gekko japonicus | reverse complement strand
AACCCCAAGACCATGGGGTTTTCAGGACAGAAGCTGAGCAGAGGTGGCTGGCCATTGCCTGCCTTTGTGCAGCAAACCAGGACTTCCTTGGTGGTCTCCCATTCAAGTACTGACCATGGCCAACCCTGCTTAGCTTCTGAGATCTGATGAGCTTGAGCTAGTCTGGGTTTGTAATTCCAATGATGCCCCTTGTACTGGCTTGCAAGCTCTTATTAGGTGCCAGAAGTCAAACAAGAAAGAGTCATTCAGTCCAGAGTCAGAGGTCCAGGAGTCAAGCAAAGCAGAGTCTTTCAGTCCAAGGTCAGAGGCCCAGAAGTCAGGCAAGGCAGAGTCAGTCGCTTAGCATCTATCATACATACTGTGTCCATGCCTAACAGCCTTTCTTGGTTGGTTTTATAGCCCCACACCTAAGGGTCGTGTTTTCAACCAGTGGCTCAGAAGCAATCCTGCAACTACTCGTCTTTGTTATCAGCAAGCAGCTGGTGTTGGGCCAGGAGGCGTGCACTTTGCCGTCTTGTCTTGTCTGTTTCTCCGTTCTCAGCCTCCATCTGTGATGATACTGGTGGTATGGGAATGGCCAACTGAGGTTCACCTGCTGAATCAGGGCTGGGGTGTGTGGTGGTTCTGCACCATCTGTTGGCTGTGAATCCTGACAAGCCTGCAGGTCATTTTCCCACTGGTCAGGTTCTGTCAACTCAAGGCTGGCTACACAAGGCTCCTCTCCTCCTGAGGAGTTATATTCTCCTGAGGAGACCTCACTATCGCTGAGACCTGGCTGATCCAAAATATGCCCCCCCCCCCAATATAGATTAAATATTGTTGCAGTTAAGTGTCTTCAACAGATTTGAGATTATTAAAAGATGTGGGGGTCCAGTTGGCCCCTTCCTCAGGCCCCTCATGTCCTGGGACCATGTGATTGAGGGCACAGGGAGACAAAGGAAGGGGAAAACAGGACCTCCCCCCCTCCCCGGTCATGGTTCCTGTCATAGTTCCTGCTGGAGAAAATGGCATGGAAGGGAACCCTAAAGCCCTGTCTCCCTCCTTGCGGTCTTCAGAGCCACACGGAGCTCTGTGAAAAGAAGATATATTTCCCCCTAACATGCCTTTGTTATCATATCACGGTTGTTTTCTTTACAAAGTTCAACCTCCTGGA
>NW_015194119.1:0-1281 GCF_001447785.1 Gekko japonicus | reverse complement strand
TTGGAGAGAATAGTAAGTGAGGATAGCTATGACAGCAGAAGTGAGAAAAATTCCCATCCGGTTCCCTTTACTCATCTCAAGGAACGTTCTTCAAAGCTGCTGTGCTGTAATACATGCAGGGCTCTTTTTGTAGAAAAAGCCCAGCAGGAACTCATTAGCATAATAGGCCACATCCAACAGCAGGAACTCATTAGCATATTGGGCCACACCCCTGACAACACAGCTCATTAGCACATTAGGCCACACCCACATGTTACCAGAAGTGTGGTCATCCAGCCACACCCATCTTTTGCTTCTTATTCTGTTTACCTTGTTTGTTGTCAAAACCCAGGGTTTTTTTTTGTAGCAGGAACTCCTTTGCATGTTAGGCCACACACCCCTAATGTAGCCAGTCCTAATGAGTTTCTGCTGTTGGGTGTGGCCTATTATGCTAATGAGTTCCTGCTGGGCGTGGCCAACTTGGGAGCCTGCCGGAACTCCGTTCCTGTGCGTTCCTGCCCAAAAATAGCCCTGCGTTTGTGTAACTGACAGGAACACACCCATCCACATAAATATTTTAACTGAGGTTCCAGTCCCCAGAACTGGACAGAAGCAGCTTTCTGGCTGGCACACTCTAATTGTACTGGGTGAATGTATAATAAAGGGTTAAACCATTAGAACCACGGACAACAACAAAACAATTGTGAAACAGGACATTGTCAATGGGAGATGTTACCAAGAAGTATCGAGCTGGAGTTATCTGACTGGAACAGAACAAAGTTAGAGTAAAAATGGCACCTTTAAGACCAACAAGGTTTTATTCAAGGTGTGAGCTTTCGTGTGCAAGTACACTTCATCAGACGAATAGTTTGACTTGGGCTTTTCAGAGGGTAGCCATGTTGGTCTTATATTCGAATCCAGTAGCACCTTAGAGATCAACAAGGTTTACAGGGTATAAGTTTCAAGGGTCAAAGTTCCTTTCATCAGATGCAAACAGTAATGGAGATCTCGCAGTCCTTTTACCCCAATCAGAAGGCTGGAAAGGTGTTATAAAGAATGCTTGTAAAGGATACAAAGGTCAAATGCATATTGTAATCAGCTTGATTAGAGCAGAGGTGTAATCTTGGGGGCAGAAAATTAACATCTGTAGTGAGACAAGAATCCTGTATTCTTGTACTCAGCAGTGGGGTGTCCGTTGTTCTGGACTTGTGAATCTATCTATTAGTATTAGATTATATACAAGAAGGGGGACCCGCGATACTCGCAGGGGGCCAGTATTCCCCACAGCTCCCGGCCTGCAGA
>NW_015194118.1:0-1191 GCF_001447785.1 Gekko japonicus | reverse complement strand
TTGCTTTCTCCTAGGTGGCGTGGCCCGCGGCCCCCGCGGCCCCACCAGCTACTACTACATGCTGCCCATGAGGGTGCGCGTCTTGGGCCTCAAAGTGGCGCTGACGACGAAGCTGATGCAGGTACCGCAGCCGCGTTTTATCCCGTTATCTCTGGAGGCGGCCTGATCTTTAAAGGGCTCGTTCTTGGCTGGGTTTTGCAGGGTTTGGGACGTGGAAGGTCCACAGACTTACGTTTGTAGCCAAGGATTTTTAATTCAGGGGGCCTTTAAATAAGTCAGGGGGCACCCTGAAACACCCACCCTAAGCGAGCAGCCCTGCTCCCGCCCTTCCCTGCCACCAGCCAGGTGTCAGGGGTCCTGGGTGGTAAGTCGGGGGGACAGGCCCCGAGGGTCCCCACTGTAGCTACGGGCCTGTTTGTAGCCGCCTGACAGCGATAAGACGAAGAACGATTGTTCCCAGCTGCAGCTTGGTAAGACAGGCAGCATTCTTCTGCTGGAGGGAAGAGGTCGAAATCAGAGCGGGGGGGGGGGGAATCCAGCCCCCTTAAGCAACCCTCCTCCAGCTTAAGCAGCTCTTCCTCCAATGGGAGCAGTGTTCCCTCTAAGTTGAGTTAGTGTGAGCCAGCTCACAGTTTTTTAGCCTCCAGCTCACAGAGTTTTGTCTTAGCTCAGGAAGGAGGGCTCCACAGCAAACTAACTGATGCAGCAGCCAAATTGCTCGCTCACAACTTTAATGCCAGCAGCTCACAAAGTAGAATTTTTGCTCACAAGACTCCACAGCTGAGAGGGAACATTGAATGGGAGAGCTACTGAGGTTGAAGAAAGTCCTGTGGCACCGCAGAGACCAACAACGTGTTCGGGGTACAAACTTCTAAGAGACAAAAATCCCCCTTTTTCAGAGACGAAGCGCTTGACTCTCAAACGCTCCTCCCTCCAATACCTTCTTGGTCTCTAAGGTCCTGCCAGGCTGGAATTCAGCTCTGCGGCGGCAAGCCGAGACGGCGGCCCTCTGGAATTAAGCAGAAGAAAGGCTCCTCTTCCATCGTGTTATCGATGTGCAGGTGAATAGTATAGAAATCTGCACACACACAAAATCAGTATTAATTGGCTTGTGCCTAACAGCTGTCTCAGGACACTCATTCTCTGCAAGCAGTAGTGCCACAAATTAAAATGCTCGTTTAAAAAACCTCA
>NW_015194117.1:0-1137 GCF_001447785.1 Gekko japonicus | reverse complement strand
CATTGTTGGTCATATGACCTTGCTCGGCATACGTTCAAAATCTCCGACGCTTGTCCTGGTCAGCGGCTCTAGGTCCATACAGACACTCAGCAGCAGGACTGTCAGGGCAGAGGAGCACCTCAATTCCCCAGCATCGCGCTGGCGAAGAGGCCACCCCTCAAAAGCCCCATGGCTAGGAGCCTTTTGCCAAGACTCCGGGGGGTAGCGACCCATCGCCCCCCCTCCTTTCTGCTGGTGTGCAGATCACATCCCCAGGAGGTCCGGGAGATGTGTCCGCCAGCGTGTCGCCATAAACCGGAAGCTCTCTGGTTCTACATTTTCATGTTGCAATAATCCTATACAGGTCCCCTCCCCAGCACCCTGACCTGGACTACCCTTCCATACTCAGATCCCACCTCCACGAATAAACCCTGTATTTATTCTATCAGTTAACCATATGGCCTGTTAACAGAAACTGTTCCAAAGCTATCTGTGCCATTTCGTTTGTATTTAAAGGTTTTCTGGTCAAGTGCCATATAGAATTCCAAACAAACATTAAAAACTACAAATATATTCAGCCTTACCTGATTCTCATATGCTGAACAAAACGCCTCATTGCCTGTGAAGTTCCTTTAGCGTTAATCCTGAATTAACCAAGTATAACATGTTTAGACATTCATTCTCTTCCCCACAAAACACGGGGGGGGGGGAATACACACATGCATATTGCTAGAACACTCGATATGTGTCTCCACTTTATTAGGAAACATATAAAATGGGAAGGTTAGGATTTCTATAAAGTTGTTTTTATGGAGGCTCCTTCTGTTCTAATGAGATATCCATTATTTTGGGTTTTCTGTCAGGGGTCACTTCCTTGTTTCACATGACGTTAAAATTAGGAATTTGGAGCAAGAGATCAAGGGCTCAACTGATAAATGGCTGGTGCACTACTGAAGTCAACAAAATTACTCCAATTTATACTAACCAAATGTCTGATCCTAAAGAGGGCATTTGTGTGTATGTGTATGAAATGAGAGCATGCTCATCAAGTTGTTTTTTCCTAACTATTTTAACATGAAAGAAAGGAGGAAAAAGGTCATTTGCTGAGGTTTCAATATAATAAGATGGTTCATTTAAGTGTAGCCGTTGCAGGTCTGA
>NW_015194116.1:0-1131 GCF_001447785.1 Gekko japonicus | reverse complement strand
GTTTAGATGAGTTTGGGATCTCACGGGGGCCATTTCTGTGTCAAACGTTTAAAGGGAAGTATTTTGTTGGAAGGGTTGGATTGATTCGCCCTGGAGGTTCTGCGCATGCACCATGGTAGTTTTGCCCCCTCATTCTACAAATGAGCGCCTATGCGCATGCGCAAACTGAGAATTTTTTTTTTAAAACCCGCCGGCACACGCTCTTGCACGTTGGTAGTGTAGACGTCAGGGAGCAACGTGACTGCGCGGTGAGGTGGGATAAGAGTAAGTGTGATCGCAATTATCCAGATCAAATATAATACTGTGGAAGAAGTAATTCCTTCTTGAACAAAGAACAAGATTATACTATGCAAATTATACAGGTTTACTATTCCCATTACACTTGCAGAAATTCACTAATTACACAGCAGATGGCACTAGCTATCCAGACAATGAATCGGTCAACATACATGTGGGATTAGGAAAGTAGCTGAACATTGTTCACAGAGTACCCACATTTAGATAATAACACTTTAGTATTTTTATGCGCTTTGGAGGATATCTAAACTGACTAATACTCTCATGAAAAGTCTCAATA
Source organism: Gekko japonicus (assembly GCF_001447785.1). Classification (NCBI taxonomy): domain Eukaryota; kingdom Metazoa; phylum Chordata; class Lepidosauria; order Squamata; family Gekkonidae; genus Gekko; species Gekko japonicus. The sequence goes on along the minus strand of NW_015194116.1, from coordinate 554 downwards.
CCTGAGAACAAAGAACATGGCTGGAGAGCCAAAATATGATCCAAACTCTAGCATATTCCAACTCAAAAATAACATTGGTTCTATTCTGTGGGGAGCTGCACTGTGCCTAACATTGTAACATCAGGAACATAGCAGTTTGGTAAGATCGTAATAATAAGTTTGAACTTTGGTAAGAACTATTCTAACGCAACCTATCAACTACATGTTCAAACCACAGATGCACAGAACCTCACTTGAGAAATATTTTATTCTTAGTGTTTGCCTTGAAATGGTTCACATATTTTTTTTTCTGACCAAGAACTTTAACATTCAACTAGAAACTTCACTTAAAATGAATTTCAGTGACAGCTCTACTAAGAATGGAGCCCTGAAGATAATTTGAAGTGAATATCCTACCTCATTTTCACTCTTTGGTTATAATGCATAGAGAAATGGCTCTACAACTTTTTTCCTCTTAGGACATAGTTACCTGCACATTAGTAAACAATGTCCCCACAGCACTACAACATACAGTTTTAGTTCTATAAACAAAAAAGTACCTAAGGGTCAAAACC
>NW_015194115.1:0-1112 GCF_001447785.1 Gekko japonicus | reverse complement strand
CGCCCAACATCAGATAGAGCTGAGTGTCAACTGCTTATTGATGGCAACCCAGCCCATACCTCCTGGCAATCTGGACAAGGGGGCGCATATAGATGTTAAACAACATCAGGGAAAGCACTGCCCCCTGAGGCACACCACACTCAAGTGGGTGCCTCTGAGACTGCAGTTCCCCTATCACCACCCTCTGTTCCCTACCTTGAAGCCACTGAAGAGCATGCCCCTGTATCCCCACATTGGCGAGACGATGGGTCAGCAACTGGTGGTCGACCATGTCAAACGTGGCCGACAGATCTAACAACAACAGTGCCGCCACACCGCCTCGATCCAGATGCCTCTGGAGGTCATCAGTAAGGGCAACCAGCACTGTCTCCATCCCGTGACCCAGGCAAAAGCCGGACTGGAATGGATCAAGGACAGAAGCGTCATTCAGAAAGCTCTGTAGCTGTGTTGCCACCGCCTTCTCAATCAATTTGCCCAAATAGGGCAAATTAGACACCGGCCGATAGTTGGCCAATTCAGCTGGGTCCAGAGTTGGTTTTTTTTCAAGAGAGGATGGACCATCGCCTCCTTGAGTGCCTCAGGGAACTACCCCTCCGAGAGGGACTTGTTGACAATCTCCCTTAAGGTACCTCGAAACCCTTCGTGGCCCACTTTAATGAACCAGGAAGGGCATGGATCAAGACGGCATGTTGGGGAGCCATGCTCTAGCCCTTTTCCTTGTGGAGATGTAAAGGTAAAGGTTTCCCTTGCTCAAAAGTCAGTCGAATCTGACTCTAGGGGGTGATGCTCATCTCCGTTTCCAAGCCAAAGAGCCAGCACTTTCCAAATACTTCTCCATGGTCACGTGGCCAGCATGACTAAATGTTGAGGCGCATAGTACGCTGTTACCTTCCCACCAAATCTCTTGCTTTTGAACTGTTAGGTTGGCAGGAGCTGGGGCCAAAGACAGGAGCTCACTCTGTCATGCGGCACTCAAACTCCCAAGCTACAGACCTTCTGGTCTGCAACTCAGTGTCTTTACCTTTGAGCCACCATGGCCCCTTTGTGGAGATATACCTCTTTTCTTATATTTCCATAAGGAAAGAGACTAGAGGCTTCCTTTTTTTTTTTTT
>NW_015194114.1:0-1251 GCF_001447785.1 Gekko japonicus | reverse complement strand
TTCCCAACCCAGAGCTGGTAACCCTCGCCCCTGGTATCTAGAGCTGAAAGTGCCTCTTAAGTATATCCAAGAAAAGACACACATAAGGAAGGGAGGATTTTTTTTAATATGAATGGAAGAAAAGTGTAAAATGGTGCCTTGAGAAGTAAAATGCACACCGAAAGACAGAATGGCGTATATCCGGCTTTGATTTGTTAGAGGTTTCTCAAAGTGGGCGACAAGATCTTTGCCAGCTATGGGGATGTGAAATCCTGCACGGGCAGAAAGGAAAGGAGGGGAACAACTTAGAACAGCAGTTCCCAACTTTTCGGTATGGTGACTGTAGTGTATTCAATTGCTAACATTGAATGCCTATGTATGTGAACCAGCTCATTGCCATCGCATGTTAAGCTTCAGCCTGGGCTAGGATCCTAATGTAACCAATAGGAGCACTAGCCCAGGACGTGTCATCCAATCACCTTGCAGAGCGGGATCGCTTGTGATTGGCCCTTCTCTCTCCAACCTTATAGGTTGTTATTTGTACAGTGGGTGTGACTACATTAGCCGGGAATGTTTAAATACTGAGCAGCCAGTGTATATGTTGTTGGATGGTTCTGGCTGGCGATTGTTGTACTGTGTTGGAGAAGTTGAAGCTGAAGAATAAAAGCCGCATTCTTGCTGAATCACTCTCCGACTCTGTTAAGTTCGCGACTTAACAGTCTTAAAGGTGCCACTGGACTCAAAACTTTTTCTTGTTGTTGTATTTTTGCATTGTGTGCATGCATGCGTACAAACGTGCTTGGAAGTCACGGCCACCTCTGGCCACTCCTACTGGGGCATGGAGGACATGCAGAGAGGTGGCTTGATAGCCTGCCTCTGCCTCCCAGCCTGGGTATTCCTTGGAGGTCTCCCGTCCAAATACTTGCCAGGGTCGGCCCTGCCTAGCTTCTGAGATCTGATGAAATCGGGCTTGCCTGGCCTATCCAGGTCAAGAACGTTGTCCTTCTAAAGTCCAGACACACAACAGGCGCCTGAGTGCATACACATCCTCCGCCAACAAAACATCTGCTTTCCATTCCACCCCCAAGGTGCAGAATCCAGGCAGAAAGGTGGTTGACTTGTGTTTCTTCCCCAGCACCAAGTGCTACGCTGTGTTCCATGGAGGTTCCGTGAACTCCTGCGGGGAACACACAGTGTTGCCGGACCCCCTAGTGGGGCCGACGATCTCCTGGAATTGCAGTTTTTCTCCAGACTAGAGATCAGTTTCCCTGG
>NW_015194113.1:0-1164 GCF_001447785.1 Gekko japonicus | reverse complement strand
GGAGGGCGGAATAGAAATCCAAATAAATACATAAATACAATGGTAGGCAGGTAATTTATATCTACTCAGGAAGGTGGGGTAGGGCTGAGTCATTATTTTGTAGGCGTTCCCAGGCTATGAACAAACTAATGGAGGAGCTTTCCGAGGAGGTTCTTTTGTCTATGGATTGGCTGTTGTAGGCTGTTTTGCTTTCCAAAAAGAGATATAGCAGGCACCTTGTCCGCCCTGAGCCTTTGGGGAGGGCGGGATAGAAATCCAAATAAATAAGTAAATACAATGGTAGGCAGGTAATTTATATCTACTCAGGAAGGTGGGGTAGGGCTGAGTCATTATTTTGTAGGAGTTCCCCAGGCTGTGAACATGCTAATTTAGGAGCTTTCCTGAGGAGGTTCTTTCGCATATGGAAACCTCCTCGGAAACCAATCCAGAAGCTAAGCAAGGTCGGCCTTGGGTGGTTCTCAGATGGGAGACCACCAAGGAAGTCTGGGGTCCCTATGCAGAGGTAGGCAATAGCAGACCATCTCTGAGCATCTCTTGCCTTGCAGACCCCTCTGGGGTTGCGGTAAGTCACTTGTGACTTGTCAATGCTTTCCAACACCACCAACATTTAGAGGTATCCCTAAACTGCTTTGGTTCAGCAAGTTGGTTTGGTCCTCACCTGGCTCAACATGAGCCTGCCGTGCGATGTGACTGCGAAGAAAGCTAATGCAATCTTAGGGTACATTAACAGAAGCATAGTGTCCAGATCACGGGAGGTGGTCATTCCACTCTATTCTGCCGTGATCAGGCCTCACCTGGAGTCCGGTCCAGTTTTGGGCACCACATTTTAGGAAGGATGCTGACAAGCTCGAGCGTGTCCAGAAGAGGGCAACCAGGATGGTGAGAGGGTTGGAATCCACGTCTTACGGGGAAAGGCTGAAAGAGTTGGGTGGGTCTGTTTAGCCTGGGAAAGAGAACGCTTAGAGGGGACATGACTGCAGTCTTCAAGTATCTGAAGGGCCGTCATGTAGACGATGGAGCAGATCTATTCTCTCTTGCTCCGGATTGGGTGGAAATTACAAGGGATTCGATACCGGCTGAGTATTAGGAGAAACTTCCTAATTATAAGGGTGGTTGAGCAGTGGAACAGTCTCAGTCAGTAGGTGGTGGATGCTCCTTCGCTGG
>NW_015194112.1:0-1136 GCF_001447785.1 Gekko japonicus | reverse complement strand
ACCTATTCATTTTTTAACGTGTGTTAGCCTAATGTCTTTATTTACACCAACTGGCAATTTATAAATGGGCTCTTGCCAATTTATACCAAGGTCCTGTTCCCACCAAGGGTTACCAGTAAAGGATTCAAGGCTGTTGTGGTTAAAATAGATGTCTTTTACTTAAAATATATATCTCAAACAAACAATACTGATGCACTCACACATTCAATCAAGTTTCTAATAATTACAGTTGGAAATAAGCACAGTTGCATTAGCAGGTGGGGGTGATGACGGGTGATACGTATCTGTCTTGCAGCTTGGTTGTTCCAATGAAGAATGGAGGGGAAGAAATGGAAAACAAAGGGAATTCACACATGACCAGAACCAGCTGGAACGTGTGGGCAGTAGAGGAAAGGGTTGGGGATAGCAAGTGGGACTCAAGAGGAGTAAAAGCAGACAGGGGTCATCTTGGGGGGGAATGCTAGCTAGGAGGAGTCAGGTGACTGGTTCCCTCATTTTATAGGGGGACCAAGAGATGGGTGGTAACTATGCCAACCTCTTGACCCACCTACCTGTTAGTCTGTCCCAAAAACAATCCTATTGGTTGCATGTGGAAAAGGGAGGTTATCTAAGAGGGGTGGCCAATATTGTAACCTAAAACCTTACTCAGAGTATGGCATCTGGACAGGTGTGAAATTCAGGCATCAGGATGCTTCATTGTAGTGCTGATGAAGCTGGCCAGTTCCATTGATAACCAAATGTTCATATGGCAGCAAATTCCAGAACAAAGCAGGTGATGGGTAGTACGTGACTACAAGCAGCTCTGTCATGGCGGCTGTCTCTTCCTAGAGTTGTTTCATTGCTCACAATAATGGAGATGTGTGCTTCTTCACCAGGCTGGGTAGCTGTGTAGCTGAAACATTATTTAAATGGAAGGTATGTGCAGGCACCCTCTATGTGTGGCATCACAACAGGTGAACTAAAGTGAACAGCTTTCTGAGCCTATGTGTATATGCACACTCCATGTATAGCAATAAGCAGTCCATAAAGCAAATATCAAGCTTATTCTCTAACAATTTTGGTTATATTTGAATGGTACTCAGGGAAATTGATAAACGTAGGTCAGGAAAAGTCAGGAAAATGAAAAATAAAATTTT
>NW_015194111.1:0-1237 GCF_001447785.1 Gekko japonicus | reverse complement strand
AGGCCCTCTGCTTGGCGTGAGCAGACAGATAGGTGGCTCTGATCCTTGAGTCCACCTAAGACCCCCAGACCCCAGCAGGGGAGACGAAGCACAATCAAAATGTGGGTTTTCAGCTAAGGAAACCACTAGCTAAGCCTCTGTGCTCAGTGTGAGCAGAGATGGGTGGCTCAGAGCCCTGAGTTCACCAAGATCCCCCAAACCTCAGTAGGGGAGAAGAATCACAATCAAAATCCAAAATGTTGGATTCCTCCTTATATATGGAGGCCCATGTTGCTGCAGCTGCCAGATCTGCATTCTTCCATCTTAGGCAAATCAGGCTACTGAAGCCCAGGACTTAGCTACAGTCACCCATGCAATGGTCACTTCCAGGCTTGATTACTGCAACTCACTCTATGCAGGCTTACTCCTGAAGATGATCTGGAAATTACAGCTGGTACAAATTAGGTGGCCCGCCTGCTGACATCGACACATGTGCGGGCTCATGTTGAGCATGTTCTTTGTCAGCTGCATTGGTTGCCAGTTATTATTATTATTTGTTTATTTATTAAATTTCTACCCCACCCTCCCATTGAGTACCGGATCCACTTCAAAGTGCTGGTAATCACCTTCAAAGCCTTATATGGCCTGGAACCAACATACCTAAGGGACCACCTCTTCCCATATACACCTCGAAGAGCATTACGCTCTGAGAGTGAACATCTCCTGGCGATCCCTGGCCCAAAGGATGTCCACCTAGCCTTGACCAGGGCCAGGGCTTTTTCTGCCTTGGCCCCCACCTGGTGGAACATGCTCCCTACTGAGATCAGGGCCCGGCAGGATCTTATTTAATTCTGCAGGGCTTGCAAGTCAGAGCTGTTCCGTCAGGCTTTTGGCTGAGGCAGTGGACATCCACACATGGCCCCCCAAGGTTGCTGTCTCACACCCACTGATAACTGGCCATGCCTACCTACATCAATGGACTGGACTCTCCCTACGGCAAGCTATGATTATTGATTATATGCTTATAATGTGTTTTAAAATTTTATTGTATTTATGGAAATGTTACCCGTTCTGAGCCTGTTTATGGGATGGGCGGGATATAAATGTGAAAAATAAATAAAAATAAATAAATAAATGCGGGTTCTCATCCAAGGAAGAGGAACCCACCAGCTAATCCCCTCTGCTGGACGTGAGCAGAGAGACAAGGTGGCTCAGGGCCCTGAGTCCATCTAACACCAAAACCTCAGCAGGGGAGAGG
>NW_015194110.1:0-1100 GCF_001447785.1 Gekko japonicus | reverse complement strand
GGAAAACAAATATAAAGATTACTAAAGCAACCTCTTACAAGGAATATATATATAAAACATTTTATAGATGGTATTACTTCAGATAAATTAGTTAAATTTTATCCTGACCTACCAAATGATTATTGAAAATGTCAAAAAAATGTTGGTTCATTTTTTCATGTGGTGGACATGTGTTAAAGTTAAAGAGTATTGGTCTTGGATACATGAATAGTTACAAAAAGTGTTAAAAACTACTGTACCCTACACACCAGAACTGTTTTTTATTGAATATAGCACCAGAGAAATACAAAAAACAAGTCTTTTATTTCACCATACACATAGTGACAGCAGCAAGAATATTATATGCTAAATATTGGAGAAGAAATGACGTCCCTCCAAAGGAAGAAGTTATAAATAAAATAGTGGAAACAGCAGAGATGGACAATTTAACTTCAATTCTGAAAGAACATAACAAAGAAAATTTCGAGGATACATGGTCAAGATTTTATAAATGGATAGAAGAGTACAACATATAAAATTTCCAGACATATAATGAAAATAAAAGGAAATAACTATATGTTTAATTGTAAGCAAAAGGTATATATGAAAATTATAAGGTGGATAAAAGAAATTAATGTTTTGGATATAATATAGTCAATAAGTAGGTTAAATAATGATACAAATGAATTCCCTCTAATCTGTATTTATGTATGTTTGTCTTTGTCTGTCTTATATATGAAATTAATTTGTTTTTTAAAAAAAGATGAGCCGAATCCTGCATGCATTAGTTGGAATAAAACCCCACCAACTTGATGTGATCATATGTATCACATATGTGCATGCACCACTGCCCAGGAAGGGATCTCATCAATTGCCTCCAGTTTTCAACTTATAACACCCCCCAAGCATCCTTTACAGATGTCTTCTGGAGTTGGTCGCTCTGTTACACAGACAGTCAGTGTCTGTTAGGAGACCACACAACAGCATTTATAACATAAGCATCCTTCTAAAAGACAGCAGATGTTAAATTCCATCTAAAGGAAGGAAGCCAGCTTGCTAGTAGTATGTAACAGGTATAAACCCAAGTGTAACGATCACATTGACTGCAGTTCAGAAAAAGT
>NW_015194109.1:0-1227 GCF_001447785.1 Gekko japonicus | reverse complement strand
CATTCCTCTTAGTACATCCCCATCGGGGTCCCCGCAGTCAGACACTCTGCCCCTCCACTCAGCTTTGTTCCTGGGAACACCCAGCCACATCCTGGAGAGGCCTGCCTTCCCTTCTTCTCCTCTTGGGCTCATGAGGCTCCAGCTTGGCTCTTGCTTTGCTGGGAAGCGTGTGTGTGGGGGGAACAAAAAAGGCATGGCTGTTTGGTGAGGGAGGGCAGGGCAAACTCAGGGCGGGGCGTTGCCTGTTGTCAGCCCCCCCCCCCTGGCTATGGGCCTGGGGTAGAGTGTTTTCCAGAAAGAAAATGGCAAAGGAGCAAAGGGTTAAAGAGCTAATCCCTCCCCATTCTGACCCCCCCCCCCTCATGGCTATGGGCCTGGGTAGAGTGTTTTCCAGAAAGAAAATGGCAAAGGAGCAAAGGGTTAAAGAGCTAGTCCCTCCCCATTCTGACCCTCCACAAAGCAATCCCAGAAGCTGTAGCTTGGGGGGGGGGGAAAGTTATTTAAAATGCATAAACGAACTCCATGTACCTCTGTCTTTAGAGGTACAATCTTTTCTTTTCTGACAAGGGCACTACATGATAGGCAGGTATTTGACAAGTGGACAAGCTGTTTGCAGCCATGTTGGTCCAAAAGTAAATCCCCAAACCCAAAGATATCTTTATTACGATCAACCCAATGGAACATAACAGTGTGCAAGGTTTTGAGTTCCCTAGAATTCTTCTACAGGCCAGTTGTTATTAAATTTTACTAAGAGAGGAAAAAGCAGATTCTAAGCAGAATTTTCAGGTCATGCTGTTAAGAAGACCTCATTTTGTCCGTGTATGGCGGTTAAAGGGGAGGATGAGAGACTCTGGGGGAAATTGTTGCTATGGAGTTTAATTGTTTTACTGGTGGCAGCATGTGCTGCCACATTGCAGTCAACGTATGGCAACCCTATAGGGTTTTCAAGGCAGGAAAGGAACAGAAATGGAAGCTAGTTTTGTTGCTTCGTTCACTAGTTCGTAGATTAGAGGATAGCAAGAAAGGGAAACTTGTTGGGATCAGAGAGGTTTATAAACTTATGTTTGGCTTACCGCTCACTATAATGATAGAGTTTTATGACTTGTATGTAATTGCTGTTATGCTACTTTGCTCTGTTTAATTAAAAAAAATTAAAAAGGGGAAAGAAAGAAATGGTTTTCCATAGCCTGCTTCTGCAGCAACCCTGTCCTTACTTGGTGGTCTCCC
>NW_015194108.1:0-840 GCF_001447785.1 Gekko japonicus | reverse complement strand
GGGAAAGCCGCGCGCCAGCGCGATCACACAGAACCATCCCGTCAGCAGCTCGTGGAAAACCATTTGCTAGTACATTTGTTGAGATACTTTTTAACTGTGCAGCTTCGGTGGCACGGCACAGGTTGGACACAGGTGCACTACGCTTGCCAGATGTTGCAGTGTGATCGTGCCCTGAAAATCCGCCCAGCATTCATGGCTCTCCTGCAGCAAATTCAGTGTGTGAACAGGGCCTAAGTACATCAAGTCACAACCAATTTACGGTGAGGGCGACCACAGCAAGGGGCTTCCAAGGCAAGTGAGAAGCAGAGGTGGTTTGCCATTGCCTTCCTTTGCAGAGTCTTCCTTAATGGTCTCCCATCCAAGACTTGTGATAACCCCAGCAAGGGGCTTCCAAGACAAGTGAGAAGCAGAGGTGGTTTGCCAGTGTCATCTTCTGCAGAGTCTTCCTTGGTGGTCTCCCCTTCAAGTACCGACCGTGCTTGGCTTTTGAGATCCGATGAGATTGGGCTCTCTCATGCTGCCCTTCCCCCCTCCCAAAGGGGCTAGAATTCTCATTGTTTCCTTTGCCATTTTTTAAAAGCTTTGCTGCTAGCATGAATATGCACACAGTCACCCTACCACACCTCGTGCCTCTCTTTGTATGCACGTTGAAATGGAAAGAGCAGTAGGATGGCAAGGCAAGGATGGAAGTGATTAGGCTTGTCAGCTCCAGCTTGGAAAATACCTGGAGATTTGGGGGTGGAGCCTTCGGAGGGTGGGGGTTGTGGAGGGGAGGGACTTCAATCATTATAATGCCATAGAGTCACCATCCAAAGTCACCATGTTCTCCAGCAGGGCTGG
>NW_015194107.1:0-1149 GCF_001447785.1 Gekko japonicus | reverse complement strand
TTCCAGGTTGACTACTCCCCTGTATGATAACGCTAGAATACGATGTTGCTGAAGCTAAGCAGCTAGGTGGACCCTAAAGAGGGTGTTTTTTTTTCCTTTTAGGCCATCCTGTAATGCACTGAGAGGGAGACTGGTGCAGGACAAAATGATTTAGCTTTGTGTCAGAGAAATCAGTGTAGCTTTGATTTCAGGGGAGCCTCCATGTTCCGGGGCAGTCAACCTCTGGATCACCATGGCAGGAGGCAACATCAGGGAAGGTCTTGGCTTCATGCCCTGTTGTTGACCATCCAGAGGAACTGGTTGGCCGCTGTGTGAGGCAGGGTGCTGGACTAGATGGACCCTCACTGGTCTGACCCAGCAGGGCTCTTCTGATGTTCTTCTCAGGGGAAGGCCTTCGTCTCCATGCCCTGTTGTTGGTCCTCCAGAGGAACTGGCTGGCCACTGTGAGAGACAGGAGGCTGGACTAGATGGACCCCTGGTCTGATCCATCAGGGCTCTTCTAATGCTCTTCACCATTAACCTTGCACACATGACATGTCCTAACTACTTAGCTACAGAGTGGCGGGGGGGATCAATCCCTCAGACAGACAAGATTGCCAAACTAGGCTTTTGGCAGATGTGTACCGCTTCCTGTGCACTTGATGTAGTAGCGTCCTCCAAAGCTCACGAGTTTCCATCTTTCAGAATGCTGCGGTTTTGATCACTTTTGTGTTCTGCGTATTCCTCCTTCGTGCCCGCTGGGCAATCACCTTGGCATCGCAAGATGTTTTCCTGAGCCTCACCTTCTTTGTTTCATGCCAAGCAACCTTCTTTGTTTCATGCCAAGATTGGTCCTGTTGCACTCTGCCAAAGTTTGTCCTGTCAGAGGCATCCATTACTCTTAAATCTTTTCTCCCTCGCTTTGTGCCACCGTGCACAGTACACCAATTGGGCCTTTCTGCACACTTGATGTCCTTCGTGACCTGTCCGATTGTTTGGGGGTACTCTCTGGAACCTTCTGGCCTGCTCCTGCCTTGGCAATTGCACACCAGATCACACACACAAACACACACACACCCCGCTGTTTCTTGGCACCCCAAACCTTCCACAGCCTGCAGTTGAACTTCAGCAGTTCAAGACCCGAGTTCAGCAGTTCGAGACCCGAGTGTG
>NW_015194106.1:0-1151 GCF_001447785.1 Gekko japonicus | reverse complement strand
TGGCCTGGGTGGGCTAATCCTGTACAGCTGCAATTTCGTCAGAAGAGGCCAAGTTTTTTAATGGATACCAGACACCTCAGAGAACCAACCTGAGGTCATGGTTAGCAGCGCGGACTCTAATCTGGGAGAACTGTGTTTGATTCCCCTCTCCTCCACATGAAGTTGCTGGTGTGACCTTGGGTCAGTTACAAGTTATTTCAGAGCTGGAGCAGTTCTCGAAAGAGCTCTCTCAGCCCCACCTACCTCACAGGGTGTCTTTTGTGGGGAGGGGAAGGGAAAGGGGATTGCAAGCTGCTCTGAGACTCCTTCGGGTAGTGAAAGGCAGGGTATAAATCCAATCTCTTCTCTTCTTCTTCAACCAAAGGCCTGGCGGAACAGCTCCATTTTGCAAGCCCTGCGGTAATAAGTCCCACAGGGCCCTGATCTCAGAGGGGAGTATGTCCCACCAGGCTGGGGACAGGGCAGAAAAAGCCCTGGCCCTGATGGAGGCTAAGCAGACTTCCTTTGGGACGGGGACAACCAGCAGATCTTGACCAGCAGAGCGCAAGGCTCTCCAGGGCACGTATGGGGAGAGGTGGTCCTTTTCATGTATTATAATCCATCAGCCTCCAGAGGTATCTATCATATTACTGTCTTTGTATTCCAGAGGACTTCCTTACAGCTCGAACGCAACCAATGCCACGTACATTACTCAGTTGCTATTTATACTTTGCCAGAGGCTTTTATATGCAAGTCAGTTCTACCTAGGTGATCAGAACACATGTTCACACTCCACCGCCAATGGTCCTTGCCAAAATTTGGGAAGTTTACCCAAGGCTGTATTTTTTAATTTCTTGTTTTCATATAGTTGGAAGTGAAAATACAGTCTTCACCATGCCAATACATTATTTGTCTTAGGAAAATTTACCAAAAACAATAAAGGCCTTTTAGAGTGGATCCGTGGTTTTCATACTGAATTTCAGAGAACTGGGGGAGGGAGTGTCTATAGAAATTTTCAGGAGTTCTTTAGGGAACAAAAATATCTTACCAGCCATTACTATCAGAGAAGTGTTGGGTATGCCCAAGATACATGCTCCCGACCATTCAGTTAGATCTATGTATGTATCTGTAGTAATTTGTTTTTATGCTGTTACAGCAGTAAAATCAGAGGT
>NW_015194105.1:0-1049 GCF_001447785.1 Gekko japonicus | reverse complement strand
TGGTCTTCAAGGTGCCCCCACTGGACTCGGGGCTTTGTTCTACCGTTGCAGACCAAAACGGCGACCCCACCTGGATCTATGCCCCCTCCCAGTTTATGTCCACACTTTTCTGTTTTTGTTTTTCTGGTAGCTGCGTTCTTGTAACCGATCTCTCCAGAAGAGAGGTCACTTGTCACAAGCAGATCTCCCCCTTCACGTTCGATCCCCCCCAAAAAAATCTCCCCAGCTGTTCCTCTTGGATGGGAGATGAATCCGTTTGGTGAACAGCTGCAAGGAAAGTGAAAGTTGACTTTCTTTTTCTGCAGTTGTCTCGGGACCGACGCCAGAAATGTGGTGGTGGTGGTACTGGGGGTGGGGTGACGAGAAAGGGGGCCCTTAGGGACGGCCCGTCGTAACTCAATGTGAGGCAGCAAAAGACTTGAGTTCAGGCACAGGGGCTGAAGCAAATTCATTTGTTTTAAGCCATCTCCGGAGAAACGAAATCGACTTTTATTCAGCTGATCTGCTGATGGTGACGCCCTCAACATGTTTCTAAGGTACCTTTGCTTTATGTTGATGAAAGTCCGTTTCGTACTTGAATCTCATCCTTCCTTTTATCAGAGTTCAACTAGCGACACAAGACCTTGCATTTATCCCTGGTTGTAACAGCATCCGTTAATTCCAGGACAAGTGTGGGGCGAAACTGGGGTGACCTCAGTGTAAGGTGGAAACACAAAATACCCCGAAATAATTACAGAGGTGAACTCGAGTGTACTGTAGAATGTAAAAATACCCTGAGATAATTACAGGGGTGAACTCGTGTGTAGCGTAGAATGTAAGTTTGGGGACAGGGTTGAACCAGGATCTAAGGCCTAGTGTAGTGATCAGTTTCCTATTTACATAGGAAGGGACCTCCGGGGTCATCTAGTCCAACCCCGTGCACAATGCAGGAAATTCACAACTACCTTCTCCTACTCCCACAGTGACCCCTGCTCTATGTTCAGTGGAAGGGGGGGAAACTTCCAGGATCTCTGGGCTGATCTGGGCTGGAGGGAAATTCCTTCCTGACC
>NW_015194104.1:0-1143 GCF_001447785.1 Gekko japonicus | reverse complement strand
CTGAAGACCATGGCTATTCCTCCTCTGAAAAATCTCCTCTGGTCTCAAGTAAAGTGCCAGTTTAACCTCTCCATGTAGCCACCCTCTCCTCTTGCCTCCTATTCTGCATTCTGAGATAAGGAGCAGCAACAGTAGAGACACCAGGGATGGATGGAGATGAGGGGCCTGGATAAGGGCAACAAGGATGTCAACAAAGAACAGCCAGAACTGGGCACATCCACATTTTGGAGGATAAGGGAAAAGAACTAGGCTTTCCTGGATGATGCTTCCACCCTTGATCCTTTCCTGGATGATGCTTCCATCCTTGATCCTTTCCAGTCTGCGTTCCGCCCTGGCCATGGGATGGAGACGGCTCTGGTCGCCCTTACAGATGACCTTTGTAGACAGCTGGATTGAGGCGGGTCAGCACAGCTGTTGTTATTAGATTTAACGGCAGCATTTGATATGGTCGATTATGATCTTATGACCCACCACCTTGCTGACGTAGGAGTCCAGGGGACTGTCTTGAAATGGTTTTCCTCCTTTCTCCATGGTCAGCGCTGGGCGAGAGGGTCTCCCCACGGTTCCCACTAGAATGTGAGAATCCTCTCGCCAATGCTATTTAACATCTATATGTGCCCTCTCGCCCAGTTAGTCTGGAATTATGGGCTGGATTGTGAGAAGCGACCTGGATCTGTACTAAAAGCAACAACACTTTTAAAGGGACAGTACGTTGATCATAGAGACGTATGAATGGTAAGGAGACTCTAAAATTTAGTTCTTTGTGGCTGGATTGGCAAACTGATTGAAAAGCGGTTTTCTGGAGTAAAGGGCTCACTACCCCAACTTTATAAGATCTGCTTGCTAAGAAAAAGTTTGGAATCTCCAATGAGCGTGTTTTTACTGCAAAAGGAAAGACTCCTTTGATCTAAGACGTCTAAGGAAGTGAAGATGTCCCTGGAAAAAAGGAATACCCCCCCCCCCCCCAGGACTTAGCTACGGTGACCCAAGCAAAGGTCACTTCCAGGCTTGATTACTGCAACTCACTCTATGCAGGCTTACTCTTGAAGTTGATCGGAAAATTACACCTGTACAAAATGCAGCAGAACACCTGCTGACATTGACGCCTTTGCAAGCCCACGTTCAGCATGTGCTCTGTCAGCT
>NW_015194103.1:0-1116 GCF_001447785.1 Gekko japonicus | reverse complement strand
TGTTCCTGGGCAAGGTAGTTGAGAGAGCAACAGTCAAACAGCTGCAAGCTTTCTTGGATGACACCTCCATCATGGATCCCTTCCAGTATGGCTTTCGCCCTGGCCAAGGGACTGAAACTGTGCTGGTCAACCTTACAGATGACCCTTGGAGGCACCTGGTTCGAGGTGGGTTGGTGCTGCTACTGCTTCTCAACCTAACAGCAGCATTTAACATGGTCGACCATGATCTTTTGACCCACTGCCTTGCCAGTGAGGGGGACTGCCCTGCAATGGCTCTTCTCCTTTCTCCAGGAGGATGGCACTTGGGCAAAGGATTTCTCCATGATACCCATTGGGTTGTGGCATTCCCAGGGGGTGATCCTCTCCCCGATGTTGTTTGACATCTATATGCACCCCTCACCCTGCTAATCTGGAGGTTCAGGCTAGGGTGTCATCAATATGCGATGATACCCAGCTATATCTGTTAATGGATGGATGGCCGGACTTGGCTCCAGATGTTTTGGACTGGGCCTTGAGTGCTGTGGCTGGCTGGTTGCAGCAGAGCTGGTTGAAGTTAAATCCATCAAAGACAGAAGTTCTGTACCTGAGCTGCAGGGGATTAGATATGGGAATTCGGCTCCCAGCTGTGGGTGGGGCACCATTGACACCAGTGCCAAGAGTAAGGAGCCTAGGACTGATACTGGATGCCTCATTATCAATGGAAGCCCAGGTCACTGTAGTTGCCAAACCATCTTCAGCAGGTTTGGCAACTGGCTCCCTATCTTTCCTCCTGTGACTTGGCTATGGTGATCCACACAATGGTCACTTCCAGGTTAGACTATTTAATTTGCTCTGTGCGGGGCTACCCTTGTACCTGACTTGAAAGTTGCAGCTAGTGCAAAATGTAGTAGCACGCTTACTGACTGTGATATCTCTGTGGGCATACATTCAGCCAGTGCTACACCAATTGCACTGGCTGCTGATAGAGTTCCAAATCCACTCCAAGGTGTTGGTGTTAACCTTTATGACCTACGTGGCCAGGGACCAACACACCTGTGGGACTGCCTCCCCCCATATGTTCCCTGAACACCCTTGCACTCAGTAGATCAACATCTATTGATAATCCCTGGCCCCAAC
>NW_015194102.1:0-1148 GCF_001447785.1 Gekko japonicus | reverse complement strand
TCTCTGAATTCCACCCTGCGTGGATGGAGGAAAATGTTATAGTGAGTGATGCCTTTCCTGTGGCATTAGATGGAAATGAACACCAAATGGAATAACCAAAGCTCTGAGATTTAATAATGTGTCTAATGAAAACAAATGAAGGTTTTGAAAAATGAAAAGGAACGGAGAACAAAAGCAAAATGCATCATGCACAGCCGTGTTGGTCACGTGAACACAGGGCGCCGCCTTGTACTGAATCAGACTTTTGGTCCATGGAAGCCAATATTGTCTACTCAAACCAGCAGTGGAACCTCCAGAACCTTCGGGGGAGTTCTTTCCCATCACCTTTTAACTAGAGATGCTGAGGACTGAACCTGGGACCTTCTGCGTGCAAAGCAGGTGCTCTTCCACTGACCCATTGTTAGCCAAATTGCCTTGTTAAAGAGTGGGGGATTAAAGTATTAAACAGAAATGGCTTAAAGAAAGGGACCGATAACCTATGTATACTGGAGTCCAATTAACCAGATCCCCAGAAATAGACAGAGACTAGATCTTAAATGAAACGGTTTCTTTACTGAATAATTTCACACACACACGATAAAACAATCATACACTCAAATAATACAGAGCTGGGAATTTAGATAGAAAGGTACAGAAACTGTTGCATTAGCTGGAAAATATTAATGAATCATAGAATCATAGAATCAGAATGTTAGAGTTGGAAGGGACCTTGCAGGTCATCTGGTCCAACCCCCTGCACTCTGCAGGAGCATAGCCAAGAGATAGCCCTACAACATACCCAAAAGATGGTCGTCCAGCCTCCACTTGAAAACATCCAGCGAAGGAGCATCCACCACCTCCCGAGGCAGACTGTTCCACTGCTCAACCACTCTTACAGTCAGGAAGTTTCTCCTGATATTTAGCTGGTAACGACTCCCTTGTGATTTCCACCCTTGTAATTTCCATGAGAGGTGATACTTTACCAGTCTGATGCGGCAAGTTGATTTTGTAGCAAAAAATGGGGAAAATGCTAGGGAAGGGGTCGTGTGTTGGCCAGCAGCACACACAATAGGTTCTAGGCAGCTCTAGGATGAGTCAGCCAGATCAGGTGGGGTCAGGTCGGCAGAAGGCAAGAGAAAGAACAAGAAGAAGAGAAGAAGAGAAGAGAT
>NW_015194101.1:0-1251 GCF_001447785.1 Gekko japonicus | reverse complement strand
TTCTTGAAGCCTAGAAGCATCAGCATCGCACTGGGCACATCGTGCATCTGAAAAAGTGAACAGTGACTTGTGAAAGCTCCTACCCTGCCACAAATTGTGTCAGTCAGGGGTCATTTCGTAGAAAAAGAGGTGCAGGAGCTCATTAGCATAACTCATTAGCATAACTTTTTTGCATAGGCCACACCCCCTGACAGCACCGGAAGTGCGTCAGAAGGCAACACCCACCGCTTAGGCTCCACTGGACTGTTTTGGATTGCTCGCTATTGGGGGGGGGGACGTGCAGATCTGTCCCTCACAGAGGAGGGAGAGCTTGTACCTGAAGGCAGGCCGGGGGGGTGCTCTGCAACTTACCTGGCTGCTTCTTGCTCCTCATGGCCCGACTGAGGGCTGCCGGGAGCAGGGGGCGGGGCTTGTTGCATGTGCGCTCCTGTGCGTTCCCGCAGGAAATGACCCCTGATCTTTGTTTCAGTGGCAGATGTTTCATTCCCCACTTCTCTCCTCGCTGTTACTGCACAGTTGGTCCGTGCCAGTTTGGTGTAGTGGTTAAGAGTGGTGGACTCTAATCTGGAGAACTGGGTTTCATTCTCCACTCCTCCACATGCAGCTGCTGGTGTGACCCTGGGTCAGTCACAAGTTTTCTCGGAACTGTTCTCTCAAGGGCAGCTCTCTCAGAGCTCTCTCAGCCTCGCCTACCTCACAGGGTGTCTGTTGTGGGGAGGGGAAGGGAAAGGAGATTGTAAGCTGCTCTGAGACTCCAAGTGAAGGGTGAGGTATAAATCTAACTCTTCTTTTTCTTCTTCTTTTTCATCTTCTTCTCCTTCCTCTTTTTCCTCCACCCCTCCTCTTCCTCCCACTGTTGGGTTTCCTATTTTTCCTTTCCTTTCCTTTAATCTGATTAAAGCTCCTTGACTTAAAATCTTGTGCAGTCAAAATCCCTGCTGTTCAATTGCATTATCTGGACACAGCACTAACCAAATGGAAAAATCTTGCAACAGCAAGGTAAGGTTAGGGAATCTGTCAGTTAAAAGGAGTAAAACTGTCTTATGATGAGACAAAGATGAAGAATGATCCAGGTACTGTGTTAAAAACCTATTTCTAAGGCTAATATAAAGAGGACGCTCCAATAAGACATGTATTAAAGTACCAATTTCCCCCTGAGAACAATTGCAAAGGCAGTCCGAGTAAGGAATTTTTCTTAATCTTCCCTTTATAACCGGAGTGGGTTGTGCATTCAATCGAGATAATAAGAAA
>NW_015194100.1:0-1157 GCF_001447785.1 Gekko japonicus | reverse complement strand
ACTATCCCACCAATCAAAGAAGCTTGCCTGGTGGGCACACCCCACAATTATGGACTGACCTCCCCAGGGAGTTGCACCTGACCCCTCACTTTTGATCTTCAGGAGGCCACTAAAGATAGTTTTATTTAGAACTGCTTTTGACTAACTTAGTTTTAATTTATTAGCCTTCCTAATTGAGATTTTAGACTGTCATCTTTTATGTGTTTTATAAAAGTTGTTTTATTTATATTGTATGCCACCTTGAATGCCACAAGGCAGAAAGGCAGCTAATGTTTTAAATAAATCTCTCTGTATAATAATTGTGTTTTGGGGTGGCCCTTTGCAGCTCTCCCATTGGCTGTGCAATGCACTCCCTCCGCCATTGGTCCGTCAGCCACCACTCAAGAGTACTCACGTGCCATTGGCTGGGTGCTGGGTCTGCTCCTCTTCCCCATCCACTCCCCCTTCAGCCACTGTGTTCTGTCCGACTTACAGCTTTCTCTCTTGACAAGACGCTTTTCTTGCTTGCCTCTTTTGTGGGAGTAACTTTTTCCGTCAGTGGCTGTTGGTAGGTGTAACGAAATGGCAGTTACCTGTGTTTGTAAGATGGCTGCCATGTGGTTGTTTGTTTAAAATGTTCCCCTATAAGGTTTAATTGAGCTGTAGTTCCAGAGAGGGGCCTGCAGGGGTATCACTCACTGGGTTTAATGGGGCTTCCTCATCTGCGGGCGTACAGTTCCCAGCTGCCCCAAGGCCAACAAGTACGGGAAAAGAGGGACTGTCCCAAGGGGCAGGGCAGCAAAGATGATTGCGTTTAACCCCTGTTGATTTATGTTCTGTTGGTTCATAGTGTGTGCTTACTCCTACAGTTCTGCCTTATTCATTTAGTGTGTGTGTGCTCCATAATTGTGTAAATCTCTATACAATAATTCTCTTAGCGTATTGGCCATTTCCAGCTCTCCCATTGGCTGTGCAGTGTGGTTCCATCAGCCATTGGGCTGTCAGCTGCCCCTCAAGAGTACTCGCGAGCCATTGGTTGGGTGCTGGGTCTGCTCCTGTTCCCCGCCCACTTCCACTGCAGCCACCTTGCCTCTCAGAATAATTGGCAGATGGCTCTCTCTCCCTTGACAAAGACACTTCTGCAGCTTTCCTCAGTGGCTGTTGGTAGGCAACAAAGC
>NW_015194099.1:0-1162 GCF_001447785.1 Gekko japonicus | reverse complement strand
AGTTGTGTTCTTGCTGGATCACTCTCCGATTTCATTGTTAAGCGAGCGACTTAACAGAAACTAAATAATGTACAAGCACCTGCTCTTTCTCCCTCCCAGACCTAATAGGAGCTCAAGCAGTGGAGAGATTATTCTCAGGAAAATAGCAAGAGAGAACTCCCCAGTGCCACAGAAGTGGCTTCCTTTATTAATACTGCCGTAATTCAGTGGTATATTTGGGCTATCTGCATGCAAAATTAGTATAGTAAACAGCTATCAAGCAAAAATCTTGATTCTGCGCATGCACGAATAACCAAGGATGCAATATCATGCCTATGCGCATGTGCAAACGTTTGTGTTTTTTTTAAAAGCCACCCCGCGCGTGCCTCATTCAGTAGACGCCATCTAGACAATCCATCTAGACAGCGGAAGCAGCGCACGGTAAGGCGATTCCCCTTGGGGATGTCTGCTCGTGCGAGGATGAACTAAAAAGATCGGGATCAAATTTGAACTGGCCTAATGGTAGGATTAGCTGTCCGTCTGAACGCACCCCTCGTTTGCAGCGTACCAGGAGGACAATATCTCACAGATTCTCTCTGATCTACAGGCTCCACTGCCAAGGAAAGAAATCAACCGGCAAACATGGTAAGAGACCTGCCACTCTTATCGCAGTCATGACTTTGAAGTTCCCGCGAACACTTTAGCCATGTATTCTAACCCCTGACATCTCAGCATGTCAGCTCAAAGTCCTCCTTGTTTCTGGCGATGGCCACAGCGATAAAAGACGTGAGGCTTAAGTCCAAACTTCTGATATGAAATTGAAAGTCACCTTTGGCTGTTGTGCTGTACGGACACCCAGCGGGAGACAGCGCTGACCCTGTGTCTTTATACTGAAAGCCCTCTGTGCTTAACATTTGCAGACGGGAGTGGAAACTAGATAAATGAAATGCCAGAAGTGTCAATAAGAACTGTGTTTAGACTATACCTCCTTAGGAATGGCCGTTATACCACTTGCAGTGGGAAGACTGTTTGACAACTTTTTATACTAGAAGGCTACTCTGAATGGGGGTGGGGATGCGATGTACCTGTGCACCACTTCAGCTGGTCAAGTGGCAACTTCCAGTGTCACTCTCTTCTGTACTAAAGTGGCTTTCCAGATTTTTAGTATTGTAAGGGTTATATA
>NW_015194098.1:0-1201 GCF_001447785.1 Gekko japonicus | reverse complement strand
AATCTCTTCTTCTTCTCCTTCTTCTTCTAGTCAGGGTTGCACCATTGTAAATCCACTGAAGCCAACGGGTTTAGAAGCCAATGGGTTTAGAAGCCAACGGGTTTAGAAGGGTGTAACTCTGCTTGGGGTGGCATTAGGGTTGCCAGGTCCCCCCTGGCCATGGGTTGGGGACGGGGAGGGGAGGGGAGGGTTGCCAGTTCCAGGTTAGGAAACTCCTGAGGATTTGAGGGTGAAACCTGGGGAAGACAGGGACCTCAGTGGGGTACAATGCTACAGAGCCCACCCTCCAAAGCATCCATTTTCCCTAAGGGGAAGTGATCTCTGTAGTCTAGAGATGAGCTGGAATTCCAGGGGATCCCCAGGTTCCACCTGGAGGCTGGCATCCCCACATGGTGTCTGAAGCAGTAATCAGCTACTTGATAAAGGTTTGTGCGTATGTGAGTGAGAGCTTTTTGATGTTCCACAGAAGCTGTAAGACAGCAGTCACACTTCTCCCCGTGCTTCTTGGTTTCTCTGAATATAGGAGGTGTGTTCTTCCAGTGCTGGGCCAGAAATGTCTCCCCACTTCAGTCGTAGAACCAGGGCTCTAGTCGGGGGGGAGCTCTCAGGTACGGAGCTCCGGAAGAGAACCTCTAGGGGGCGGGGCGGTCACGTGGTGAAGCCCCGCCCCCTTCTTTACCCCGCCCTCTGCTTCGATCCTCATTCCGTTTGGGAATGAGGATGAAGCAGGAGGGTAAGTAGCCGGGCCTTCTGACACACTTCCGGTGATGTCAGGGGGTGTGGCCTTCTGTCACTTCCGGTGATGTCAGGGGGCGTGGCATATGCAAATAAGTTATGCTAATGAGTTATGCTAATGAGCTCCGGCAGCTCTTTTTCTACAACAAGACCCCTGCGTAGAACTACCACTCTAAAAATTTAAGAAACTCACAGAGCAATCCTGAACAGAGTTACAACTTTCTGAGCCCACCGAAGTCAAGGATGGCACTGGGCCTAAGATGGTAGGGTTGCCAACACTGAGGTGAGACCTGGAGTCCTCTCAGAATTACAGGGATCAACTCCCTTCAGCAAAATGGCTGCTGGGGGGGGCAGGGGTGGGGAATGGCAGCTGTGGTATTGCATCCCCCCACTGAACTCCCTCCCCTCCTCTAACTCCACTGTCTCCAATCGTTGCCCCCAGGGCTCTTTTTATAGAAAAAGCCCA
>NW_015194097.1:0-858 GCF_001447785.1 Gekko japonicus | reverse complement strand
TCCAGGTCAAGGCAAGAGACATCCAGAGGCGCTTTGTCATTGCCTGCCTCTGCATAGCGACCCTGGTCTTCCTTGGTGGTCTCCCGTCCGAGTACTAACCGGGGCCGACCCTGCTTAGCTTCTAAGATCGGACGAGACTGGGCTAGCCTCAGCCATCCAGGTCAAGGCAAGAGATGTTCAGAGGCAGTTTGCCATGGCCGGCCTCTGCGTAGCAACCCTGGACTTCGTTGGTGGTCTCCTGTCCGAGTACTAACCAGGGCCGACCCTGCTTAGCTTCTGAGATCTGACAAGACTAGGATAGCCTCAGCCATCCAGATCAAGGCAAAAGTCATACAGAGGTATTTTGTCATTGCCTGCCTCTGTATAGCATCCCTTCAGCTCCTTGGTGTTCTCCCATCCACGTCTTCTCAAGGCCGACCCTGCTTGGCTTCCAAGATCTCACGAGGTCAAGCTAGCCTGGGCCACCCAGGCCAGATCAGACAAACAGAGGTGACTTGCAGTTTCTTGCCTCTGCGTAGCAACCGTGGAGCCTCCTTGGTGTTCTCCCATCCACGTCTTCTCAAGGCCGACCCTGCTTGGCTTCCAAGATCCCACGAGGTCAAGCTCATCGGGGCCACCCAGGTCAGATCAGGCAGAGGTGACTTGCAGTTTCTTGCCTCTGCGTAGCAACCGTGGAGCCTCCTTGGTGGTCTCCCACCCAAGTCTTATCAAGGCCGACACTGCTTAGCTTGCAAGATCTCATGAGGTCAGGCTAGCCTGGGCCATCCAGGTCAGATCAGACAAACAGGAGTGACTTGCAATTGCTGTCCTTGAAGGGCTGTCCTATAGAGGACAGTCAGAGGTCATTTCGGGGGGGAT
>NW_015194096.1:0-1194 GCF_001447785.1 Gekko japonicus | reverse complement strand
CTTCCACCACATTCCCCCAGAAAAAAAGACAGCCCTTATTGTTGGATTTCAGAGAGGATTAAGAGAAAGTAGAATTAAGGAAAATACTCTTAACACTCCAAACAAACTACTAGCAGAGGGAACTACTAGCGTGCCCACCTCTTCTCCCAGCCTAATACTGTTTGTGCAGTTTTCGTTTCATTCCTTTATCATTCTGCTGCCAGAATTCCTAAGTGATTTGGCAGTGATTTGCCATTATGTGCATTCCCAATAATTTTTAAAAAAGGGTACTGTGAAGCATCACTGGCTTAATGCGTAAGTGTTTTTCACCCAACACATGAGTTAAAAGATTCTAGAATATTCTTGAATGTTTGATTCAGTGTAAAGCACCAAAAGGTAAAATTATGCATAGGTTGGACAAATGTGGAAATATTTTAGAAGTTACAACTCAGCAATCCTTTCCAAAATTGTTGTGAAATGAGGCCAGATTGTAGAGGTCACCAGGTAGATTCTTCAAGTTAATTTCTACATGCCTCTGACACAAGGTAGATTCTTCAAGTTAATTTCCACATGCCTCTGGCAAACCTTTGGGATTTTTCTGAGAGAATTTATAGGCTGTAGGGGGCTGTGGTGGCTCAAGTGGTTAAGACGCTGAACTGCAGATCGGAAGGTCGGTAGTTCAGCAGTTCGAGACCTGAGTGCCGCAAGATGGAGTAAGCTCCTGTCTCTGGTCCCAGCTCCTGCCAACTAGCAGTTCAAAAGCAAGAAATTGCAAGTACATAAATAGGTACCATTCTGGCCATGTCGGCCACATGACCACAGAGAAGTCTTTGGACAGCGCTGGCTCTTCGGCTTGGAAATGGAGATGAGCACCGCATCCCTAGAGTCGGATTCGACTGGATTTTGAGCAAGGGAAACCTTTATGTTTACTATAACAGTATCTAATGGAGTGTTGTCTATATTAATTAGCATTAATTGTCTGACAGGAGGAAAGGCAGCATGGTATCGCCTGATCTCATTAGCTCTTGGAAACTGATCTGAATTGGTACTTGGATGGGAGACCACCAAAGAAGACTCTGCAAAGGGAGACAATGGCTAACTACCTCTGTTTCTCACTTGCCTTGAAAGTTCCTTGCTGGGGTCACCATAAGTCGGCCGCAACTTGAGAGCACATATGTACACAAGTGGCTCACAGTGTAATCCTACACAAAGTCA
>NW_015194095.1:0-1153 GCF_001447785.1 Gekko japonicus | reverse complement strand
AAGCCAGTAGAATAATAAAAAGAGCTCAAAATGTACATTTCCCCTGTTAGTTTTGTTGTTGTTGTCCATGTTTATTGGAAGTTCAGATTCACTCACTTTTTGCCTGACGAGTAGGGTTGTCAGCATGGTGGCAGCAACCAGCAGGAGACTCGCTACTGGGGATGGGCTTACTGGCATTATAATGTTATTTAACCATAGAGTTATGATTGAATGCTAGTGTGTTGCCAGTGATGTGCTGATGTAACATATGGTTGAACCAGAAGTGGCATCAGCCTTTTGGTTTCCTGGCCATCAAACCGGGCCTCAGAAGATGACCATTAGGGGTCAGGTAGGTTATATGGGAGCAGGCAGCCCTTAAGATATGCTGGTCCCAAGCCATAAAGGGCTTTAAAGGTCAACATGAGCACCTTGAACCTTGGGTTGTCAGGCGTCCCCCAGCCACCGGCAGGGGGTGGGGGGTAGTGTTGCCAGATTCAGGTTGGGAAATGCCTGGAGATTTGGGGATGGAGCCAGGGGAGGGCAGGGACCTCAGTGGAGTACAGTGCCACAGAATCCACCCTACAAAGCATCTGTTTCCTCCAGAAGAACTGATCTCTGTAGTTTAGAGATGAGCTGTAATTCTGGGGGATCCCCAGGTCCCACCTGGAGGCTTGCATCCCTACATGAACCTGAACACAAGAAGTACTACTGACAGAAAAACAGCAAGTTTTTCTTATGGTATCTTAAAAATGTATCTTAAAAATGTACACATTTATTGCAGGCATAAGCTTTCCTGAGCCCATGTTATCACTGTATTAGAATCCACTAGATGCTATTTTCTGGAGCAGCCTGTTGGGTAATATAGGCATATGGAGGTGTTCTGTCACTCCTGCTTTTCTCCTGCTTTCCTCCCCCTGCTTTTCTTGTGGGGAATCAACCCCACGAGAAATAAAGACCATTCCACATGTGAGACCCACATGTGTCCAGTGTCAAAGTTATCGCCTCTAATGTGTTACAACAGATATTATTGCTAGAAATCAATATGCTGGCTTCCTCAACTTGATATTTTTAAATGGGTATGTTCGACCCCAAGGCAACCCACATTGTACACCAGTGAACCAGGAATTCTGCAACTGTCATGAATAATACACATTTCTGTTGCATAACTCCTTCT
>NW_015194094.1:0-1182 GCF_001447785.1 Gekko japonicus | reverse complement strand
GGTCCCAGTTTACCTGACCGGCGCAGGCAAGGGTGATTTTCAGGTAGTACGAAAATCCCAGGTAATGCTGCAAAAAGAAAAAAAAGTACAGCTTTCAGAGGGCGATTCTGCCACGCAGAATGGGACGAGACCGAGAAGATCCCTACGGCTTCACCCCAGCTCTCAGCTCGGCGCAAACGGTCTGCTGCAAACGTGACCCTGGCCATTGAAGGCAAAAGATTCGCCTCCCGCCTGAAGCCCAGTGCAAGCTGAGCAGGCCCTGAGCCCCTGTGGTTTGATCTCCTCGGGGCTGCCTGTGGTCCTCCCAGCAGCCCACTGCCAGGAGGCTGAGGGACCAGACAAAGGTGAAGTCCACCCCCCGAATCATGCCTTTGTTCAGTACCGTTTGGATCCCAACAGTGGGACATTCTAAAAAAGGAGTGGGCAATGGATACCCCGCCAGGCCATAGCCTGTTCCAGGAAGGATATCATACCCAAACTCGTAAACCTGATCACCTAGGGTGAGTAAAATTGCCTCTGGGCAATCGGGCGAGGACTTTTCTTCCCATTCGTCCATGAAGGACTAACATGGAGAAGGGGCTGTAGCTCGGTGGCAGAGCGTCTGCTTGGCATGCAGGAGGTCCCAGGTTCAATCCCCGGCATCTCCAGTTAAAAGGACCAGGCAGGAGGTGATGTGAAAGACCTCTGCCTGAGACCCTGGAGAGCTGTAAAGAGGGGCTGTGGCTCGGTGGCAGAGCATCTGCTCGGCATGCAGGAGGTCCCAGGTTCAATCCCCGGCATCTCCAGTTAAAAAGGACTAGGCAGGAGGTGATGTGAAAGACCTCTGCCTGAGACCTTGGAGAGTTGCTACCAGTCTGAGTAGACAAGACTGACCTTGATGGACCATATGAGCCCCGTAGAGCACTGAGATATACAAATCAATACCTTTTGGTAGTCCCCGGCCCCAGGTAGTCCCCTTTTGGTAGTCCCCCTCCCCCTTCTGATTGGCCTCCCATCAGCGTCCTGAATTTGGACAACCATCTGGGAACTATACCATTGGTTTTAGCTCCTGAGTTACTAATTAGATTCTGCACAGTATTTTATGATTGTATGATTATTGTATTGTTTTAATCCTGTTTCAAATTGGTTTTTATTGTTATTGTACATTGTTTTTACATTGATGGAACCCACCCTGAGCCTGCT
>NW_015194093.1:0-1149 GCF_001447785.1 Gekko japonicus | reverse complement strand
GAGTTTTGCCCAAAAACCAGAGCGTTGTCACTGACATCCCAACATCACTTCCGGGTGACATAGGCACGTCCTGCAGAGTCATTTCCCGCTCCCGGAACGTTCTCCCCATCCCCACCCCCAGCAGCATTTCCAATAGACCTGGCAACCTCATATAAATTCTGATGAATTGAGGGAGAAGGGGGTGTAGCCTAGCTTCTTCTAGGGTTACCAACCTCCAGGTAGGGCCTGGAGATCTCCCAGAATTACAGCCGATCTCCAGACTATAAGGATCAGTTCCCCCGGAGAAAATGGCTGCTTTGGAGGGTGGACTCTAGGGCCCACTGAAGTCCTTCCCTCCCCAGGCTCCGCCCCAAATCTCCAGGAATTCCCCAACCCAGAACTGCCTGGCAACCCTATCCTCTTTCCCCTTGACATGCTAGGGGGTTGGGCTGGAAGTAGAAGAGCATTCAGTTACGGAGTGAGAAGAGCTGCAGTCCTGAAACAGCTTTCCTAGCAACTATTTGGGGGTACTGAATAAGCTCCGGGTTTTTCAAAAATACTTTTTTTAACAGCTTGGTACCCTTCGAAGTAGCAGAGGTGTGATTAAATCACCGGGCTGGCATCCATCTGCCGTCTTCGTGTCCACTTTTTTTCCCCTGTAAAGTTGCCTTTCCAGACAGCCTAACGACTGGTTACCTGTCACCCAGCCAATCTGTTCTTTTCTTCCTTCTCGCCGCATTCTCGGTTTTTCAGCAGGCTTCTGACACTCGCGGTCCCCGGAGGGTGTCCCTTGCCGGTCCCTTGACCATTTCAGGTCTCTCGGCAAAGAGAGCTTTTGACAGCCACTCAGGCGCGCTCCTGAAATAGTGTGTCATAAGAAAGAAGAGCTAACAGGTCATTTTCGTCGCAGTTTGAGATCCATTTATTTATTTTCTTTTGGCATCCGTCTAAGAGGTTCATCTTCTACCCGGCACGTACGCTGCCCCCCGGCATCCTCTAGCTCCAGGCTCCTACTTGTCATGTGGGTGTTGCTTTACAACCAGGCCAGGTTGTGCATTGAAACTGGTATTTTATATTGTGCTTTTCCCCGCTACCTTCCGAATGGATTGGGAATTTCACAACGCCACACTGCAATATATGAGCATGCTGTACACGATCAAAGGAAGGGAC
>NW_015194092.1:0-1176 GCF_001447785.1 Gekko japonicus | reverse complement strand
CCTGTGAGTTTGGTGTCTCTAGAAAGCCTGGGGTTGGTCTATCATGTCACAAACTTCATTAACCGAACCAGTTTGTTTATCTCTTAAAAGTTTGGGACAGTTCTTGGTTCATGAACTGGGAACACCATGAACCAAACTGCATTTTCCCAGCTCATGCCCATCCCTAGATTTGTTATGTAAAGATGCTTCTTTTACACAATTGCATCATGGAATTTTTAAATTATTTTTGACCCCCTTTCTTGCTAATTCAACCATTTCTTATCATCCTATCATTTAAAAAAATTATTCTGTCAGGTTTTACATCTTGTTTACTGCTGCTAAAGACTTACCCTTCATTAATCATAGCTGTATTTCTTCCCAAAAGCTGCCATGTTTTACCCTGACAATAACCCTGTGAAGTGGTTTAGGTTGAATGAAATTGACTTGACCACAGCAGCCTAATGGGTTCTTGGCTGAGCAGGGACAGGATGTTGGGTTTCCATTATCCAACTTGGACGCATTATGTAAAAGCATGAAACATGGGGCTACTGCAACATAATTCTACAATGTGGCATTTTAGGTTTCAGGACTGATAGCAGTAGGCAGTTGAAGCAAGTCAAAACACTCCTCTTGGAGATAGTCAGGAAGTGAGCAGCATTTCATGGAAATGTCAGAAGTATGGTTTTGGGGATGTAGATCAGAAAACTCTTGGCTGGGTGGCCTAACAGGCTTTTTCGTCTCTCATATCTTTTAACTCTATGTCTTGTGCTTCCTTCCTGATCTGTATTATTCTTCCCAAGGTCATCCACTTTTTTTGTAGGTGTCTGAACCAGTTTAGTGTAGTGGTTAAGAGCGGAGGACTCTAATCTGGAGAACTGGGTTTGATTCCCCACTCCTCGTCAATCACAGTTCTCTTAGAACTCTCTCAGTCCCACCTACCTCACAGAGTGTCTGTTGTGGGGAGAGGAAGGGAAGGCAATCGTAAGCCACTCCAAGACTCCTTTGGGTAGTAAAGAGTAGGGTATAAAACCAACTCTTCTTCTGAGCAACTGGCCTTTTGCCCCAAATTGTATAAGTTCAAAGAGTTGAATATTGTACAACTGCTTCTTGTTTTGGATTTCAAAGCTCCAAGCACAGTGCACAAATTAGGAATGGCAGGGGAAAGTACTGCAATGAGTACAAAGCTACTCAAAATGT
>NW_015194091.1:0-1243 GCF_001447785.1 Gekko japonicus | reverse complement strand
AGATTCCAAACTCACAGGGTAGCTTCTGGGGCCTCATCAGACAAACCAAATGCACATCCCTAGTGCCAACAGTTTTATAACTGCTTCAAGCATCATGGATAATTTTAAATTATCCACGATGCTTGAACTTCGGCTCTTTTTGTAGCAGGAACTCCTTTGCATATTAGGCCACACACCCCTAATGTAGCCAATCCTCCAAGAGTTTACAGAGCTCTTCTTACAGGAGCTACTGTAAGCTCTTGGAGGACTGGCTACATTAGGGGTGTGTCGCTTAATATGCAAATGAGTACCTGCTACAAAAAGAGCCCTAGAATTCACTCCAGGAACCATCCCCAGATATCCTCACATTTTAGTTTCAAGCACCCTTGGTGGAATCAACACAGGTTTTCTGTTTAATCCTTATTTAAATAGGTTGTTTTACAACATGCAAGCAGAACAAAGTTTGAGTCCAGTGGCACCTTTAAGACCAATAAAGTTTAATTCTGTTCCATGGCTTCAGACTAACATGGCTACCCACCTGAATCTATCAACATGTAAACAAGTGATGAAACCTGCTATACACATCTATGCTTACCATTTGATAATGTATAAGCCATTTATGAATGAAACCTTAATATAAAGTGCACTCTTAATTGGATGATTTATCTCACTGGATGCTGAGATTTATGTTACTATTACATAAAGAAGAATATTGAATTTATAGTTAAGGAGATACCAGTTCTAGTGGTCCAAACAGAAAATGCACCATCTCTGAAGCACTTGGATTCTGGATATGTTTTCTCAGTTTGGCCTGAAAAGAAAAACGAAATAGGGCTTCATCTTCATGGTCAAAGATAAACATTCATCTTTGTTTCACTGAGTTTTCGTTCTCACAAACAAACCCAGAAAAAGTAGAAATAATATTTTGCTATCATTCTAAAATTGGAAAGTATGGGTTTCAAATTACATGATAGTAAGATACTACACAACACAGGGTAGTCAGGTTGGGTCCACATCTACCATGAGAACCGTCATCCAGATCTGCAAGTCTAATTTCCAATGGTAATGTAATTTCCAGGTGCGTCTGGCAGGTCACAACCATGACATGCAGGAACAAGGGGCTTATGCCTTCCCCCAGCATCATTTTTTAAAATCTGAAATGGTCTCGGGTGGGGGGGGAATGCTGCTTGTCCCTGTGGAGAAACCTGTGCGCTTCCCATCACTGCACATGGAGACTATCAATGTGCACCCCATCAGTGTACTC
>NW_015194090.1:0-1155 GCF_001447785.1 Gekko japonicus | reverse complement strand
GGGTATAAATCAAAGAAATAAATAATAAATGAAATAAAATAATATGTTTAATGGAAAGAAAAGGGGATTTACAGAATAAGAGACCTTTAAGAAAATGGAACTCCCCTTATGTAGTACAATTAAGAGAAAAGTTGCAAGGAGTTTCAGTGAATTGTATTCTTCTCCCTCAATTACATGACTTAATCCTACAGCAAGGCAAACTATGACCAGAAAGATTATGAAATTTGAACAGATTCTAATGCAACATATGAACAGTGCAAAAAGAATAACTTCTAAAATATATTCTTACTTAGTTGAAATAGATACAAATATGTCAAATGGTCTGAAAACAATATGGGGAAATGATACTGGGATAAAAACAGAACAAAATATATGGAATAAAGTATGGGTGACTCAAACAAGGAAAACTGTATCAATAGCCCTTAAGGAGAATTCTCTGAAACTACTATGTTGATAGTATATTACTCTGGTACATCTTGCAGGAATAAGTGATACAAACAACACAAAATGTTGGAGAAATTGCAAGAAGCAAAGTAATTATATCCACATTATTGGTATTCTGAGCTATGACAAATAGCTATAACAGAAAAATGGACATATCAACTTAGAGTAGTCAAAAGTAAATCTAAAATGTCCTCCTATAGTCGATCCTTCCCAACATACTCTGGAACCAAGTCGTCCAGTCAACCCTCCGGGCACTCCAACCCCGGTCGTCCCTGTCATCGAAACAACTTGTCAACAGGACACTTCGGTCCAAATACCGCATGACTCCTCTGACTTCATAGAGGAGGACTCAGAGACGGAGGCTTCTGAAGCTCATACGTCTCCCGACCATACATCTCCAAACCAAGATGTCGCTGAGGACTTACCCGTATCCCCATCCAACAACCTTACCTCTTACACTGATCTAGTCAAAAGGATGGCCCACTTTTTAGGCCTCTCTGTCGTCCAGCGACATCCGCAGGCTACAGATGCAATCTATGACATGGTTCAGCTTGATACCTCTTCCACCCTGGCATTGCCCATGTCTTCCATCCTTCTGCAGGCGGCAAAGTCACCATGGCTAAAACCTTCGTCTTCTCCTGTGTCCGCAAGACGACTGGATCACATGTACAGGGTCCAACAGGCTGAATTCCTCTTCTCGCCCCCTCAGCC
>NW_015194089.1:0-1244 GCF_001447785.1 Gekko japonicus | reverse complement strand
AGAGAGAGAGAGAGAGAGAGAATGGACCTCCTGAGATCACAAGAACTTAAGAAGAGCCCTGGATCAGACCAGTGGTCCATCTAGTCCAGCACCTTGTATCTCAAAGTGGCCAGCCAGTTCTTCTGGAGGTCCAACAGCAGGTCAGAGATGACAAGGCCTTTCCCTGATGTTGCCTCCTGGCCAATGCTCCCTCTAAGCTGTGGAGTCCTGTGAGCAAAAATTCTGCTTTGTGAGCTAAGGGCACTAAAGTTGTGAGCGAGCGATTTGGCTCCTGCATAAATTAGTTTGCTCTGGAGCCATCCTTAATGAGCTAAGACAAAAATGTGTGAGCCGGAGGCCGGGGTCCGACATACCTGAGGGACCGCCTTTCCCCACATATACCCCAGAGAGCACTGAGGTCGGGGTCACGGAATCGCTTGACCATTCCGGGCCCCAAGGAGGCCAGGCTCGCCGTGACGAGGGCCAGGGCTTTCTCAGTGGCAGCTCCTTACTGGTGGAATGAGCTCCTGGAGGAGAGCAGGGCTCTGCGGGATCTCTTACAGTTCTGCAGGGCCTGTAAGATGGAGCTCTTTCACCAGGTTTTCACTTAGGAGCCGCCCCCACCATCACCATCAATGAGCCCAGCCCTCAGTTTTAATCAGTTTTAACATCTGGCCTGTTACACCGAGCGACGCGGAACGACATTGAACTGGAATCTAGTTGTCGGAGACATCTTAATACGCCATCGCAAGCAACGAATGATAGAACTGAATAGCACCTTATGATTTTCTGTTTTAACTTATAGCGAAAGTTTTGGTTTTATTGGTTTTATTGGCAATTGGGCCACTGCTGTAAGCCACCTTGAGCCCGTTTGTGGGGAGGGCGGGGTATAAATTGAATTAATAAAATTAATAAAATAATAAAATAAAAACTGTGAGCTAGCTCACACTAACTCAGCTTAGAGGGAACACTGCTCCTGGCTCTGGGATCCATGGCTAGTAGCTACTGCTAGACCTATCCTCCATTAATCTATCTAGCCCCCCTTTGAAGCTATCTATGCCTGTGGCCATTACTACCTTCTCTGGCAGTGAAAGCCACCTTTTAATCACTCACTGTATAAAGAAGGATTTCCTTCTCTCCATCTTCGGGACAGGAACATCACAACTAAGGATAGTTCACCGGAGGCTTTAGGTTTCAGGCTTACTGTATAGATCGGGTTGGCAGCTCCGGGTTGTGAAATAATCTGGAGATTTTGGGGGTGGAGT
>NW_015194088.1:0-1188 GCF_001447785.1 Gekko japonicus | reverse complement strand
GGGGGCTCTCTTCTCCATTGATAGTTCTTGGTCAAAAATGGCATGTGACCATGTGATGGAAACTCCAGATGACCTAGTTAAATCACAGGATTGTCACTGTCATTCCTTTTAAGACTGGACAGCCACACATTCAGACAGCCTGTGGATAAATCAGTGGGTGTTTCCAATGAAATGGGCGACTGCCTTATTGTTGAAACGGATAATAATGTAATAATACATAATGAATGCTCATCTTTCTTAGTGCTTTGGAGGGTTCATGATTGTTCCTCTGTAATCTTTACAACAGCCCTGGACGGTAGGCCAGGGTTATTATTTTCAGGTTGCAGACAGGGTTCTTGGCTTGTGGATGGAATACCTGAAAGGGGTGGGGCGTTCCTGATTCAGAGCTGAGTCTCCCAGCTTCTGGCTTAGCATTGCTCATGTATGCTGTAGAGTAGGGGTGTCAAACATGCGGGCATGGGGGCCGGATCAGGCCCCTGGAGGGCTTCTATCAGGCCCGCAGTGGAACTGGCTGTCTTCTGCTGCTGCTTCCAGTTCTGCTGCTGCTGCCATCATCGTAGGTTTGCAGCTTACAGATACACACCTGAACAGCATACTCAATACTGCAACAGCGTAGACGTTTTTTGATGCAATAATTCAGAGCAAGAGGTGTCAGTTATCAGACACTGTTAAATAAAGAAAATATTGCAAGAGTGTTGATGCTTTAAGCATGTTTTTATTTTAAGTCAAAAAACCCCTTTGTGTTTGTGTCATTTATAAAGTTTATGTCTCCACTACCTTCGTTACATTTTACGACACACATGGCCCAGCCCAACAAGGTCTCATTTATGTCAGATCCAGCCCTCATAACAAATGAGTTCGACACCCCTGCTGTAGAGTTATTGACCAGATTCCACAAGACATTTTATCTCCTTTCACTGTCAGTTTCCACCTCTTCTTTGCTAAGAGGGGATGGACGCCTCTGTGCAGAACCTAACTGGGGGCAGGAAAATAACCCCCCACACACACACATTTGCTGATTCTCGCACGTGCTCCTTTCCTGGCACAGAGGAACGCTTTGGGGCAGGAGGAGTCCCCCTACCACTGCCTGGTTCTCACCCTGTTACCACAAGACTGGCAGTGCGGGCCTAAGTGGGTTTGTGCCCTTCTTATTTATTTAATTTATTTATTTAAGGCATTTTTACCCCG
>NW_015194087.1:0-1194 GCF_001447785.1 Gekko japonicus | reverse complement strand
GTTATGCTCTGTACTGAATAAAAATTATTTTTATTT
The DNA here is from genome assembly GCF_001447785.1 of Gekko japonicus. Taxonomy (NCBI): domain Eukaryota; kingdom Metazoa; phylum Chordata; class Lepidosauria; order Squamata; family Gekkonidae; genus Gekko; species Gekko japonicus. The sequence goes on along the minus strand of NW_015194087.1, from coordinate 1,158 downwards.
CTCTGATGTTGTACCTGAGTTCCAAGTCTAAATCTTGTGCCTTCTGCTCACCATATAAGCTACCTTTGTAAGATTAAGTGTGCATCTCTGGGAGTGAGTTGCTAATGTGTTCTGTCCCAGGTGCCAACTAAGGGTTTGGCATTTCTCCCTTAGGAAAAGCAGGGACTAGTGAAAACAGGTTCTGGTGGCACATTATTCTGAAACCAGAGAAGGTATAGACCATCTCGTGGTTTGTTGTTTAATGTACTGAAAAAGTACAAGATTCTCGCCCATCCCTGGACTGGCTTGGGTGGACTAATCCTGTACAAGGAGACAGCAGTTATTTAGGCTCTTTGCACATACTTCCTTCCCACAGTCATAGACCTGATCTTGAAAACACTGGCTAAGGCCTGATGAAGTCTTGGCACAAATTAAAGAGGGTAGCGACTAGCAAGGAGAGCTGGCTTATGACAAGAAAGGAAAGACAGTCAAAAGGCAGTGAGAAAGGAAGAAGCAGATTGTATTGCTGTGTGAATGGAAACACATACTATGTGTTTTCTTTTTTTAAATTGTGTTGACCTTGGAGGTGGAGTCAGAGAGGTGCTGTGGCTAGGGTTCCCAACTCAGACACTGCCTTCTCGGTCATGGTCCCAAAACTCTGGAAGTCTCTCCCCAGAGAGACCCACCTGTTCCTTTCTGTTGTCATCTTCTGTCAGCTGGTGAAGACATTAAAAAAAAATTGTTTGGTGTTCAGCTCTAAAGTGGCATCAGTGCTTACAGGTCAGATCCGCAGACACCGTAACATTTAATTTGGTCCTCAGACATCATGTCCACATGTACATGCTCCTTCCAATATGTGTAATCAGCATGTTGTCTGAACATGGGCACTGTGTGTATTTTCATAGAATCATAGAGTCGGAAGAGATCTCCAGGGTCATCTAGTCCAACCCCCTGCACAATGCAGGACATTTATAAATACCTATCTCCACACACTCCCAGGGACCCCTGTTCCATGCCCAGAAGATAACAAAAAACCTCCAGGATCCCTGGCCAAACTGGCCTGGAGAAAAATCGCTTCCTGACCCCAAAGTGGCGATCAGCATTTCCCTGGGCTTGTAAAAAAGGGCCATGCACACAGGTACACATAAACCAGATCTGTATGTGCATGGTGACTGTTTA
>NW_015194086.1:0-1310 GCF_001447785.1 Gekko japonicus | reverse complement strand
GTGGGGGTGCTTACGAATACCCTATATCCCTTTATGCTTCTGGGAAGTAGCCATTCCTAACAGTGACCATGTTACTGCCTCAATAGCTTTTGCAATAAAGTATAACCTTATGTTAAGCTTTGTGCTTTGAGTGGGGACCAGAGACTTGCATGATGGGTCTGAGTGCTCACTGCTCTTTGGGAAGCAATCAGTAGGGTTGCTAGGTCTCCCCTCCCCCCCGGCCACTGACAGGGTGTGTGTGGGGGTGTTGGATTGCCAGATCCAGGTTGGGAAACTTCCAGAAAGCTTTTGATAAAGTTCCTCATCAAAGGCTCCTAAATCAACATAGCAGTCAGGGGATAAGAGGACGAGTCCTCCTGGGGATTAAAAACTGGTTAATGAACAAGAAGCAGAGAGTGAGTCTAAATGGGCAGTTTTCACAGTGGCGGGTGGTGAGCAGCGGGGAAACGCGGGGCTGGGTACTGGATCCGGTGCCTTTTAACGTGTACATTAATGATTTGGAGTTGGCAGTAAGCAGTGAAGTGGCTGAGTTTGCGGATGATGCTTAACTGTTCAGGGCGACAAAAACCAGGGAGGACTGTGAGGCACTCCTGAGGGATCTGTCAAGGCTGGGTGAGAAGAGATTGGATTGATACCCCGCCCTTCACTCCCGAAAGGTGACTCAGAGCAGCTTACAAACTCCTTTCCCTTCCCCTCCCCACAACAGACACCCTGTGAGGTAGGCGGGGCTGAGAGAGCTCTTGACAGAAACTGCTCTTTTTCAAGGACAGCTCTTATCAGAACTACGGCTTGCCCAAGGCCATCCAGCCAGGTGCAAGTGGAGGAGTGGGGAATCAAACCCAGTTCTCCCAGATGTCAGACTTCCTACAGCATCAACAAAGTACACACTTGTAGAAAGGTTTTACTTTATTTGAAGCTATGGGTGCATAGACAGGATCACTGTTCAGAATGAGGGGGGAGCAAAGAGCATGACATGTTATAGTACATTCAGAACACCGTGGCGCCCGAGTGTGGGGTTCCCCCCCGCACGCCTTTGGGCCTGGGAGCAAACGCTTCTAGGCAACATACGTTATCTCTTTCTCACGGTGTTTCATGAGATCCTCCAAGCAACTAACTAGCAGAAGCAACCACCTGTGGCCTTGAGAAATATAGATGTTTCGGCAGCTAAGCAATTAAGCGCATCAACAGGTCGACAGTTGAAAGTGAAAGCACGCTTATTTACGAAAGGGAGACTAAGAGGGAAAAGGAGGCGGAGGGAGGATAAAGCAACACGGGAAGAGCAGAGACACGGCGTTATACTTTGAACTACT
>NW_015194085.1:0-1202 GCF_001447785.1 Gekko japonicus | reverse complement strand
CTTTCATTTTTAGCAGAGTTGGACTTCCATGAGATATTTGGGTAACTGAAATCTCCCATGACCACCATGTCCTGTCTCCTTGAGAACTTTGTAATCTATTCTAGGAGTGTGTCATCCAAGGCCTCTGTCTGGCTTGGTGGTCTATAGCAGACCCCCACCATAATATCACTATTATTTCTTACTCCTTTTATTTTTCCCAGAGACTCTCAAGTGGACTTCCATGCCCATATTCACATACTTCCTCACAAGTATATACCTCCTTTACATATAATGCAACTCCTCCGCCCTTCCTTATTTGTCTGTTCCTTTTAAATAAGTTGTAACCCTCAATCCTAATATTCCAATTGTGAGCATCATCCCACCAAGTTTCAGTAATGCCTATTAGGTCATAGACCCCTTCCTGTATTCAGGGCCCGCCCGTTATTGTTAAATTGCTGCTTAGGGCGACGGCTTGACAGGGCACCATTCTGGCCAGCCTCGTCACCTCCTCGCCCTGCACAGGAAGCCTCCCTAGCCGGCTTCTTGCTCCATCCCTGGCAAGAGACTCCCCTCTTTGCAGCCCCCCAGACAGAAAGAGAAGGAGGCGGGGGCACGGGGAACAGCCTGGGACAATGGGAAAGTGCCACTCGCCCTCTGCTGCCCCCACTGTATCTTTGGAGCTCCTTTTGCAGCCTGGCACAGGCCCCCTCCCCTCGAGCAATCCTGCCCCCCCATGCAGTTGCAGCTCGTCCCCTTGGCATTCCCACTGTAGCTCCAGCACCCACCCCTGTCCCACCCCACACGGGGGGGCATCAGAATGTATCCTCGCCTAGTGGATGAAAAAACCTGGGTCCATCACTGCCTGTATTAGGACTTCCAAGTTCCTCCTGCTTGTTTCCCATACTCTGTGCATTAGTGTAGAGGAATCAGAATCCATGTTTTATGTGCCCTGAGGTTTTAGTTTCCGTACTTACCTGCGAGTTAATGTTACCTGTGCCACTCTCCACAAAACTTTAGCATTCTTCTCTCCAGTTATTGGCATCATACTAGGCTTTGAATTCTTGTCTCCCTCCCTCTTCTGATTTAGTTGAAAGCTCTCCTTATTAGGTTTGCAAGGCTCTTATTAAACACATTTTTCCTAACCTTGCACAAACCATCTCCCAATAGAACAGTTTCATTTTGAAAGCATAAGCCATAGTCCAGACATACAAACCATTTCTGAC
>NW_015194084.1:0-1185 GCF_001447785.1 Gekko japonicus | reverse complement strand
TTGGGAAGAGGTGTGTGTGTGTGGGGGGGGAGGCCACATGCGCTTGCTCTCCAAGCCACCCCTCTTCCTCCCCCCCTCCTCCAAACTTCAGAGATCAGTTTCCCAGAATGCCTTCTTTGGAAAATTATAATCTGTGGTGGTCCCTCCCCTCTTCGAACTCCACCCTCCCCAGGATCCACCCTGTCCGAATCTCCAGGCATATTCCAACCCAGAGCCTGCCGCCCTACTGCGGAATGTGTGTCATGACCTGCTGAATGTCTTTCTCTTTGGAAAGCGCAGATCCGGCATTGCTGCACAGAATTGTGATCCAGCCCCTGTGAGAGCAGAGGGGCAGGAGAGCACCATCTCCCACCCCTCCCCTCCCTGCCCCGTCTCGGGCCCAAGCTACCTCCAGAACCGGACTGATTTCCATAAAGCAATTATGCCCGGATAACCTCGGGAGACTCGGACATCAATAGCCTTAAATGGGAACATGCCGAGCCCCCGCAGCCTGAGCCTTGCAGCTCTCTCTCTGCATTCTGACAGGGTTCCGTCACTCTGTCGCCATGGCAACGGAAGGTGGGCGCCCGAGAGCCCAGCAAGGGTGGTGGCAGGGGCAGGAAGGGGCAGGTGCGTCTTGGAGGATTTCTCCCTCTGTACACATTAAGGTACATGCACTGCGCATCAGGTGCTTTGGAGTAACCATGGTGAGGAAGGCCAGGCAGAAAGAAACCGGTTATTGTTTGGAAGAATGCCTGCTTGATCCCCAGGCATGTGAAATGTGTTTGAGAGAGGGGGAGCGGTGCAGAAGTGCGGGGCAGGCAGCGGTGGCCTTGAAGGGGCAAGGTTTGCTTAGGAGAAAAAAAAGAGAGTCCCCTAATTGAGGCAGTTGCTAGGCGCACGGAAACCAACCTGGCCAGCATTTCAAGCGGTGTTCTTTCAGTGGGGGAAATTAGCAACGTACAAAGGACAAGCCGGGAGGCAAAGGATGGCAGCGTTGTCGTTCTGTGCCAATTTCAATATAATTCTTGTTAATCCCCCCCTCCCTGATTACCCCTTTCTACGGCTAATTCTCTGAAAGGTTCCTCATGGTGGGAATGCAGCCGTATCACAGCTTTTCACAAGCACGTGCACCTGGGCAGCCTGCCCAAATGGGACTTCTGGTTTGTGCCATTTGTTTGTTTATTTATTTAATTTGATCCGTTT
>NW_015194083.1:0-1317 GCF_001447785.1 Gekko japonicus | reverse complement strand
GGGTTGCTTTAAGCAGGGTTGTTTCTTGGGTGGGAGATCTCCAAGGAAAACTCTGCAGAGAAAGGCAATGAATGACAAACCACGTCTGCTTCTCACTTGCCCCGAAAGCCCCTTGCTGGGGTTGCCATAAGTCAGCTGAAATCTGATGGCACTGATGACACACATGCGCGCACACACATGGTAGTTTCAAGATGGTGGCTATTCTGTTCTCCAGGAGAAGAGCAAGATTCAAGTCTGGCAGCGATTTAAACATCAACAAGATTTTGTGTGTGTGTGTGTGGGAAAGCTTTCTGATGAAGGGAGTTTTGACACTTGAAAGGTTATCCCCTGAAAATCACGTTGGTATTTAAGGTGCTACTGGATTCAGATCCAGAACATATAATATTTGGCAGCATCTAAACACTGCGTAGGCCCACCTCTGTTGATGTGGATCTTGTGGGAAGTCACACACTGAGATGTAAATGTATGATAAACATCCATTATTCCCATTTTTTCTTTTTCTTTTCAATTTTCAGGAGGTGAAAGACTCCCGCTGTACCTGTGTCACTCCTGTCTGTTTAATCAATGATGCTTGCAATGTAATTAGTGACTTAATTGCCACATCCCAGTGCGCTGGTTCACGTCGTTAATTGCAGCTAGGTGCCTTTCAACCCCGGCCCCTTTCGGAGGACAATGTTGTGTTCTTGCGCTCCCACCCAGAAAATTAACCAGGGATTAGATCACAGGCCTCCCTGCTGATAACGTTTCCATCAACACCAATAGCTGAAGCGGAAAGAGAGAACGACCCCACCCTCAAAAACCCAATTCCATTGTGAACTCTTGAAGATGGAAACTATCTGGACGCCAACATCAGGGGATGAACCTACAGCTGGAAGGTACCACTTCAGACAAAAGGAGGGGGGATCCAATATTTGAATGTTTTTGCCAGGTCATCAGTTCCTTGCAAACTGGTGAGCCAGTTTGGTGTAGTGGTTAAGTGTGTGGACTCTAATCTGGGAGAATCGGGTTTGATTCCCCACTCTATCAGGCCCGCAGTGGAACTGGCTGTCTTCTGCTTCTGCTTCCAGTTCTGCTGCTGCCGCGTCATCGTAGGTTTGCAGCTTACAGATACACACACCTGAACAGCATACACAAGATTGCAACAGCACAGACATTTTGATGCAATAATTCAGAGCAATGACAGTTATCAGACACGGTTAAATAAACAAAATGTCGCAAGAGTGCTGATGTTTTAAGCATGTTTTTTTTTATTTTAAGTAAAGAAACACCCTTTTTGTTTGTGTCCTTTATACAAATTAGCATAATAGGCCACACCCA
>NW_015194082.1:0-1187 GCF_001447785.1 Gekko japonicus | reverse complement strand
TGGGTGGCAGCGGTGAAAAAGGCAACATCCGTTATGGGCATTACGATGAAAGGGAGTGAAAATAAAACAGCCAGTCTTGGAATGCCCTTGTATATCGCTGCGGGGCTCATTTGGAAGAATGAGTGCCGTTCTGGTCACCGTTATCTCCAAAAGGACATAGCAGAGCTGGGGAAAGTATAGAGGAGGGCAACCAAGACAACTGAAGAGGGGCACCTTTCCTATGAGGAAAGGCCGGAGAGTTTTCAGGCTAGAAAAAAGATGGCTGACGGAAGAAAGGGGGAAGGTTTATAGAAAACGATGCACTGGGTTGAGAAAGTAGGTAGAACTTCTTTTCCCTCTCCCCTAATACTAGCACTTGGGGGGACCTTACATTGCACAGGAAGTTTAGAATGGACAAAAGGAAATACCTCCTTACTCGAGAGTAATTTAACTGTGGGATTCACTGCCAGCGGAGGTAGTGATGGCCACAAGTGCAGATGGCTTTAAAAGGGGTTAGACAAATTCACGGGGTGGGGGGAGTCAATCAATAGCTACTAGCCGTGGTGATCAAAGAGAACCTCCATAGTCAGAAGCAGTAACCCACTAACTAACAACAGCCCTGCATGGCTTGGAACCAGGGTATCTGAAGGACCTTCTTCTCCCATATCTTCTACCTAGGAACTCATATCCCAGGGAGAGAGAGAGGTCCTCTCAACTATCCCATCAACCAAAAAATGTTCATCTGATGGATCCACAGAAGGCCTTTTCGGTGGCAGCCTCCCAATTATCCAATAATAGAAGGTAAAAATAAGTGTAGTAAACAGACTCACTATTTACAAATTGCCAAAATCCTAACGAACATGTAATAGACAGTAGCAAATATAAAGTAGCCACATAAGGAAAATACAAAATGGAAACAATGAAGAACTTGTGTAATAATACACTACAATAGAAAAATCCACAGAATAATGGAGAAATAATACAATACAGTACAGTACAGTACAGTACAATACAATGTTGTGTCCGGATGTTTGATTACAATGTCTCAAAGTTCATCCTTCATCAGGGTTTGCATGTGAGTAAAAGTATGGAAACCACAGCAACTTAAAGGGAACACCCTGATGAAGGATGAACTTTGAAATGTTGTAATCAAACATCCACACACAATGTCGCATTATATTATACTAGGAATAAAGCCCATTGTGGAA
>NW_015194081.1:0-1188 GCF_001447785.1 Gekko japonicus | reverse complement strand
AGTTGTAATATCACCATTCTTTACTTACTGAGGGTTAACTAGTGCTTCAAGCATTAACAAGGACATACAAAACAACAGACTCAATCGAAACATTGTGCAATAGTAGAACTGCATCAGCATGGTTCAGATGTATCAACAAACAGTGGTTTAAATAAGCTTGGGGAGGGGCTCTACAGGCTTGCACCCTCCCACGTCTCACATATTTTGATCTGATTAGCCATGTTTGATTTTGCAGCAAACAACAGTTTTCCTTTACATCTGAGTTGGCAAACTATGGTTTGCGCTTTTTCTGCCAGCCATCATCAAATATATTATTAGGTTTGCAAGGAAAGCACAAGCCGCAGTTTGTGATTTTGGATGTAATGGCCAACTGTTGATTTGCTGCAAATCCAGGAACAACTAATTATCTTGCTACATGCAAGGAGACATGAAGAGAGAGAGTGGGAGCTTGCGAGTCCAAAGATCCCCTGGGTTTATTCACATAGTTGCACAGGCGAACCATGCCTGCTGCTCATGCTTATGCCAAAAGTGGAAGTCCACAAAGTGCACCGCGCTAGGGATCCCCATCTGGCAGGCAACAAAACGGAGCCTGACTTTATACATGAAAAATGAAAAGTCACCCCCTTACCTCTTAGGTTCAGTTTCTCAATTGGCTCCCCGTGTTCAGCTTGTTTATTTTTGAAGTAAGAGACTGACGTGTCCTTGAAGACAAACCAATATTCCTTGAAGGCTTTCAGCGTTAGCTTTTTGGATCTGCAAGTAAACGATAACTGTATGAGCTCTTAATTAGTTAAACTTTGCTCAAGTCAGAACGGCAAACCTGCAAATGGGCACAACCGGCAACTGCCCATACACATGTTTTTTTTCCCCTTGCGGCTCCTGCCTTGCGGAATAATGGCCTGCACCGGGAGGGCAGGAAAGCTCTCACTCTCCCAGCCTTCTGCAAACTATGCAAAAGTGACCTATTCAAGAGGGGCTTTCCTGAGCAGGTAATAGGGTTGCACTGGTACAAAATGGTTTCACAAACTTTCTTGGATAAATGATTGAGGACTGTGGTCAACACAGCTGGGTTCAGCTTATTGTACAGAGGATCCTATTTATGTAATTTCTGAAATCCTTATTGCTTATATTAATCAATTAGCTAATAGATATATCTCTGAACTGAAACTATATCAAAATCTAAAGAAA
>NW_015194080.1:0-1343 GCF_001447785.1 Gekko japonicus | reverse complement strand
CCCCATCCCCTGCTGGTGGTCAGGAGGGAACCTGGCAGCCCTGGGTGAGGGTCTTGTTACCCCCCCCCTTTCCTGGCCTGCCTTAGTTCACGTCGTGTGTGATGATGAGAGATGGGTCACTGGGAGGACCTCATAGGAATGGCTACTGCCCGTTAATACCGGACTTTCCCCAGTATCTGTTTATTCCACTTCCATTGTGGAACAGCACGGGTTGCTGACGACTGCATCATGGGAGGCAAATGTCCTCATCTGGAGAGGCCCATTCATTCCCCTCAGGTAACGTTATGCTGGAGCTGCGGTGGCTCAAGTGGTTAAGACGCTGAACTGCAGGCTGTGGAAGGTCGGTAGTTCAGCAGTTCGAGACCCGAGTGTACTGCATGACGGAGTGAGCTCCCGTCTCTGGCCCCAGCTCCTGCCAACTAGCAGTTCAAAAGGAAGAAATTGCAAGTAGATAAATAGGTACCCCTTCGGTGGGAAGGTAACAGCATTCCATGCCGGCCACATGGCTCAAATTGTTAAGACGCTGAATTGCAGGCTGTGGAAGGTCGGTAGTTCAGCAGTTCGAGACCTGAGTGTGCCGCATGATGGAGTGAGCTCCCGTCTCTCGTTCCAGCTCCTGCCAACCTAGCAGTTCGAAAGCAAGAAATTGCAAGTAGATAAATAGGGACCACTGTGGTGGGAAGGGAACAGCGTTCCGTGCGCCTTGGTGTTTAGTCAAGCCGGCCACATGACCACGGAAACGTCTTCGGACAGCACTGGCTCTTCAGCTTTGAAACGGAGATGAGCACCGCAACCCTAGAGCCGGACTTGACTGGCTTTCGAGCAAGGGAACCTTTACCTTTAACGTTACTATAGCGCCACAAACTGCACGTGTGACCGCAGCCTTAGATTGGAGCCCAGGGGCTACCAGACTCGAATCTTAACTGTTCGCCTGCAGACCAACACAGCTGCTTTCTGAAACGGTGCCATGTGGTATTCTCCTCCATGAGCACCACCAGAGGGTAGGGGAGGAGACGTCAACAGAATTGGTGTTTCTCCCAGAGGAAGATGCTGAATCTCCCCATTAGCAGGGAGGCTTTCTGTGGGGGTCTCTTCTCCACGGGGCTCTCATCACTGTCTTCCCTTTACTCACAGACCCTGCTGAGGAGCTCATCAGCCCCTATTGTGAGGGCATGTTTGGACATACATGGTCTTTCCAGGAGCAGGTGAGGAGAGACTGCAGAAATGGGGGTAGCAGAAAGCACGGGGCTTGCGTGGCAACGGTGGTGTTCCATCTCGGTCTTACTAGGCGGCTCGGGGTCTGTGCAGCTTTTTCCTCAGTCAGGCTGGCTCCCAGTCAGGAG
>NW_015194079.1:0-1187 GCF_001447785.1 Gekko japonicus | reverse complement strand
TTGTAGTGTGTAGATTTGTTTGTTGTAGAAAAACAACTCCCCACTACCAATAAAAATGTACAAAAATCTAATTTGAAAAACATATAGTGTTACATAGAAAATCTTATACAATTACATTGGAAATATATATACATATGAGGAACAGGCAAATCCAGTGCCAAACGTGAATGAGACAGTTACATAAAAAGAACTGAGTAGCAGAGAAGTCAGCCAGAAATCAAAAAGTAGAAGACCTTATAAATAACATTTATTGCAGCTGCTAGCAGGATGCTTCAGATTATCTTTTTTAAGGTAAATATATGTCATTTCTTTCTTGAGATATAAAGTGTGTACTTCTTTATTTCTTGTATGAAGCCACCAATCAAATAAGAGCTGAAGAAACCAGTTTCTAACTAGCAAATTTCTCTCCAGCAGTTTCTTTACATCAACAGAATGCAAATGTTATAAGTTTAAACTTTATTTCAACCTTAATGTACAGTCCATTGCAAAATGGCGGTTTATTAGTTGAATATTTTTGAAGGACAAGTAGGTTTGCAGTCTGCCCCCACCCCCCAGCTCAATGGATATGAACTGTGGGGGCAGGCAGAGCAATTAGCTTTCCATCGCCTCAGGTTGGCTGTGGATAGCCATGCCAACTCCAGGTTGGGAAATTCATGCATATTTGAGGGCTGGTGCCTGGAGATGGTGGGGACTGAGGCAAGAGGGGGACTTCAGACATATATAATACAATACACTCCACCCACCAAACCAGTTATTTCCTCCAGGGGAACTAATGTTGCCAGCCTCCAGGTGAGGGCTGGAGGGGGAGGGAGAGAGAGAGAGAAAGAGAGAGAGAGACAACAGTGGCAGCAGGAAGGAGAATAATGTAAACTGCTCATCCTCAGTCTCTTACTAGCAGAATGAGGACCTTGGGTGCCAGCTTGCCTTGAAGGGAGTCTGGGATTGGAGTGCGGTTCTCCCCCCAGTCCAACAGCCCCGTCTGTTGCTGCGGGGGGGGGGGCGGAGGGGGCTGATCCCTGCCAGGCCCAGCGGCTATGAGGGAGAAGCCACCCCACCCTCAAAAGCATCCCATGCCCAGAACATCTCCTACAGAGCTTGCAAAGAAAATAAGGGGGGAGGGAAGACTTGGGGGGGGGAGAGAAAGAGAGAATTATAGGATGGGGTGGTAGAAAGAGGACAGAAAGAGA
>NW_015194078.1:0-1197 GCF_001447785.1 Gekko japonicus | reverse complement strand
ATGGGTTTGTTAGCCGCCCTGAGACAGCCCAGCGGGGAGGGCGGCGTATAAATCTGATAACCAAAACAAAACACAATGGGTTCAACAAAACAACAGGTAACAACCTTTCAATGATACAATAAGTATAATTAAAATTGTAAAAAACAGTAATGTGTATTAAAATGGTGGGAGTAACAACCCTTCAGTGACACAATAAGTGTAATTAACATGGTAAGTGATATGCATTAAAATGGTGGGCTGTGACACCATTTTAATGCATATTATTATCTTTTAAAATTTTACTTATTGTATTGTTGAAATGTTGTTACCCGCCCTGAACCCACTTGTGCGAAGGGCAGACTATAAATACGAAAATATTTGGGGAGAGGGAGAAAAATGTCACTTTGTCAGCATTCTCCACCCCATGCATAATGTTAAAAAAACTCCATCATGCCCTTAGTTTCTAAACAGAAAATTCCAAGACTCTCCAGCCTTGCCTCATAGGAAAGGTGCTCCAACCCCTAACCATCTTGGTGGCCCTCTTCTGTACTTTTTCCAGCTCCAAGGTGTCCTTTTTGAGATACGGTGGCCAGAACTGTACACAGTCTTCCAAATGAGGCAACACAAGTTGTTAGCTTCGGGGGGGAAATGCTCAGAGCTTTAAAATTAGGATGCATCTTCTGTACCACAAGGCAGAAAATACCTTGGCTAAGCATCCTGTATGTGCAGCAATTCTGTTTTTGGCACATTCTTTATTTTTATGGAACTCCCATCCCCCGGAGATAAACACAACACTAGCCCACTTAAATTTTACTAACATCTACTCTTACGGAAGTGTGCTTCTGTGCACAGGACAGTTGAGATAAAGGGTGATGTAAAGCACAATAAGTATGGGGAGGGGCCATGGCTCAGTGGTAGAATATCTGCTCGGTATGCAGAAGGTCCCAGGTTCAATCCCTGGCATCTCCAGTTCAAGGATCAGGTAGTAGGTTTAATGCCTAAGACCCTGGAGAGCAGTTGCCAGTACTGACTTGCATGGACCAATGGTCTGATTCAGTCTAAGGAAGCTTCATGTGTGTTCATATGTGTTCCATTCTGCTTACCTCAGCCGGGTGACGAGGGTGAGATAACGCCGGAGCTCTTTGTAATACTTCGCCAGTTCCTCATTTGATGCATCCAAGCCAGGGAATACGGGCATCACCGGGTACCCACTCACAA
>NW_015194077.1:0-1196 GCF_001447785.1 Gekko japonicus | reverse complement strand
CTCCCTTCTGATGAACCAACATCTCTTGGCGATCTCTGCATGGGAGAATTTTGTCTTTTTAATACAGCCTTATTTGTTTCCCAGAAGCGGAAATATTTATTTATCCCGCCCATCCCGTAAACAGGCTCAGGGCAAGTTACAAAATTTACATAAATACAATAACATTTTTAAACACATTATAAGCACGGGTGTCAAACATGCGGCCTAGGGGCCGGATCAGGCCCCCGGAGGGCTTCTATCAGGCCCGCAGTGGAACTGGCTGTCTTCTGCTTCTTCCTCCAGTTCTGCTGCTGCTGCATCATTGTAGGTTTGCAGCTTACAGATACACACCTGAACAGCAGACTCAAGATTGCAACAGCACAGACATTCTGATGCAATATTTCAGAGCAAGGGGTGTCAGTGTTAAATAAACAAAATATTGCAAGAGTGCTGATGTTTTAAGCATGTTTTTATTTTAAGTTTTAAAAAACCTTTGTGTTTGTGTCCTTTATAAAGTTTGTATCTCCGCTACCTGGCATTACATTTTATGACACACATGGCCCGGCCCAACAAGGTCTCGTTTATGTCAGATCCGGCCCTCATAACAAATGAGTTCGACACCCCTGCTATAAGCATATAAAATCAGTTATCATAGCTTGCCATAGGGAGAGTCCAGCCCATTGATGTAGGTAGGTATGGCCGGTTATCAGTGGGTGGGAGACAGCAACCTCGGGGGGCCATGTGTGGACGCCGGTGCCTCAGCCAAAAACAGGTAGTGACCCGGATAATGCTAGGAATCACTGGAAACTATGGTTTTACCATAAAGTTTCCGGTGATCCCTAGCGTTACCCATGGTTTTACCATAGAGCTTCTAGCAATTCCTAGAGCTACCTTTTGTCACTTCCTGTATCAGCTTCCAGTAGGATAGATTGACGGGTAGCCATGTCAGTCTGCCTGTAGCAGCAGAAAACAGCAAGAGTCCGGTAGCACCTTAAAGACTCACAAAATATGTGGCAGGGTAGGAGCTACCATGAGTCACTGCTCACCCCTTCGGATACAGCCTTACGTAGCCTTCTTCAGATACAGCCTTCAGATACAACTTCCAGTAAGTGCACGAAGCTGCTTTTCCCCCTTAATTTTTCTCCTGCTCCTGCTCAAAGCAGAGGTGGGAAATGGGACTGCGGGGGGCGTTTCCTGTTTCCTATTTCCTGCCCCTG
>NW_015194076.1:0-1342 GCF_001447785.1 Gekko japonicus | reverse complement strand
CATTCCCATGTTTGTTTAATTTGTCTAGAAAAGATATTTTCTTTTACACTGCGTGGCTCTTGTGTTTGGAATACTTCCATCGACTCTAAATAAGAATCCCGGCACAGGGGGAAACACCCGTGCCTACTAGGCCTCCTTGGTGTAGTGGTGTAGTGGTTTGGTGTACTGGTTTGGTGTAGTGGTTAAGTGTGCGGACTCTAATCTGGGAGAACCGGGTTTGATTCCCCACTCCTCCACTTGCACCTGCTGATGTGAACTTGGGTCAGTCACAAGCTCTGGCTCAGCTGTCCTTGAAAAAGAGCAGTTTCTGTCAAGAGTCTCTCAGCCCCACCCACCTCACAGGGTGTCTGTTGTGGGGAGGGGAAGGGAGAGGAGTTTGTAAGCCGATCCTAGCCTCCAAGTGAAGGGTGGGGTATAAATCCAATCTCTTCTTCTTCTTCTTGTCATCCTGCATTGATTTCCCTCCCTTCAGCGCTCAGTTTGCTTTCTAGTTGCTGTTTCTCCGCGTTTTCTGAGAGTGCTTTTGTGCCGATTTCCCCCTTGTTTCGCTTCCAAGCTGAAAGTAATTCAAAAGCATACAGATTCCCTCAGATTTCCCCCCTGCCCTTTTGCTGCCAATCAGAGGTCAGTCCCCTGCCCACGTCAAGGTCGTTCCACCCACTTTGCGCCTTCTGCCAACCTCCCCCCTTCATCGGTTTACAAGCTGCAATTTCTCTCCTTTTCAAATTTTTGGGTTTTTTGACAAGTGGCCTGAGTCTAGTCTTGAATTGCTAAATTAAAAAAAATTAAATTGACGGGGGAAAGTTTAAAAGGAGCTGTGTGAGGTTGAGTTTCCTACTGGTATTGACTTGAAAGGGGGATCGGAGAGTAGGCAAGCGGCAGCATCCTCAGTGCAAAAAAAAGGAAGAGGATTTCAGTGCTACATTCAACAAAATAAAGGGGGGGATTATCAGTGCAGAAGGAAATTTACATGAGTTGTAAAGAAAGAGAGAGAGACACTGGGATGGGAAGCCTAAAGCTTTGAAAACATTTTTCTCTTTAATGCTTTAGTGAACATAGCTGGGGGGGGGAAGCACTTTGGCAGTCTCTGGAAGCCTAATATTAAAATGTCAACTGAGCCACATGGACATTTGCAAACCGCCTAACTTAAGAATCTCTTGGGATTGACCTATTTGGAGAACAGAGTGCAATCCACACAGGACAGGCTCTAAAAACTGCCAAGATGATTACCAGTATGCAGGATCAAATTAGAGAACTGCAAGGAGAAAATCACACAAATATGCAAGAAAGGGCGGGAAATTAGCAATACTATACAGCTGTGCTAGGGCATCGGCAAAAATGC
>NW_015194075.1:0-1195 GCF_001447785.1 Gekko japonicus | reverse complement strand
TTTTTTTTGCACTGGGGACACTGCCATTTACCTCCTCTTTCATCCCCTTTTGAAGTCAATACAAGCAGAGAACTAAACCTTGCACAGCTCTTTTAAAACTTCCCTCCATTGTTTTAATTATTTTTAAATTCAGCAACCTGAGACTAGTGATGGTCTCATATCGCTAGACTCATGCCACTTGTCAAAAAAATTAAAAATTTAGAAATGAGGGGAAAATAGAGCTTGTACACCAATGAAGGGGGGAGGATGGCGGAAGGTGCAGAGTGGGCAGAAGGACCTCAATGTGGGTGGGGGAGTGATCTCTGAATGGCGGCAAAAGGGTGGGGGGAATCCAAGAGAATGTGTATGCTTTTGAATTACTTTCAGTTTGGAAGCAAAACAAAGGGAAAATCAGCACAAAAACACTCTCAGAAAACTGGGGGGAACAGTGACCAGAAAGCGAACTGAGAGCTGAAGGAATGAAGAACAACAAAGGAAACCCAACAGACAGGCACTGTAAAAGTGAGGAAGAACACTTGTGCATAATAGGCCCTTATTTCACTTTTAACCTGATATATATTTAATATATTTGTTTAACTCTGTTCTTAAATCATGTATGTTTATAATTTGTAAGCTGCCTTGGTCATTGTGGAAAGGTGAGATATAAATATTTTAAATAAATAAATAGTGCTACTGCATGCTTTAATGGCTCCTGAGAGCCAAACTCAACATGAATGTAGAGAATGTATGAGAATTTCACAATTTGGCCTGCAGTGTGGTAGTGATAGGCAATCTTATTCCCCCCATGCCTTTTAAATTTCTGAAAGAGCCCCCCAGTTGTTTTGACATTTTAAAAGGTGCATGAGGAGGAAACAAGATCACCTGTTGATGCCACAGTGCAGGCCAACAAGCCCTTAAAACAATTTTAGAATGGCTACATTTTTCTTTAAAATGGCATTGGCAACCATGGGTTCTCCCTGTGGCTACTGCCATGTCTAGTTTTGCTCTGGGAAGGTCAGGAAGGTACCACACTTCTGTCATTCTGCAGAATGCACAAAACAAAAATGTTCAGGAAAGCATTTTTTGAAAGATATTAGAACTGCATTAGAATGGAACAGTCCAGGAGGGCACCTTTATAATGGCATATAAGGATTATTCTAGGTACCCCCTGCTTTTACTGCACTGTACTCGGCATCTAGTCATGCCAGCCACATGA
>NW_015194074.1:0-1176 GCF_001447785.1 Gekko japonicus | reverse complement strand
CGGCCAATACAAACCATTGAGGGTATGACCTGGAACCTTAGGGCTGTAAAAGCCCTTCTCAGCTCCAGAGTAGTTAGTTTCTCAAGATATACAGTCCTGCAATGATCTCTTTTAAAGATCTTATACAAGGGGGCTGTACGGCAACTTGCCACCACATGTTGTTCAACCAACCATGCATCCATCCAACAGTTGCACCATCCAGCCCTTGGAGCAATGCTATCTTCTACAGCCTCAGGAACTTTCCTCAAACTCTGACGTAAACTCTTGTTGTGGTGATGTACCCTGAAAACTTTGAGACTGACCAAATGGCTACCTTGCCAGCAGTTCTCTCCCCAGAACTCAGTAGCAACCCTCTACTCAGGTTCTTACAAGGCCTCCAAGCAAAACCCACAGGCTATGACCCACAGGCCAAGAGCTACAGGGCAAGAGCCCTTTGGTTCCCTCCCTTCGGCTCGCGCCAAAGGCTCTGGCGAGGAGCAGTCCTTTGTTTCAAAAGGCCCCTTCCTGCTCAGCACAGCAGAGCCCAGCACAATAGGGGGCGGGGCTTGCAATCAGCAGCACTCCACAGCAACTCACTCAGCCTCCAACAATCCCCAAAGCACAAACAGCCCCAAACAGACTTCAATAGAACCACTCTGAATCAGGCTACAAAGAACCCAACTCTCTCTCAGCTTCCACACAGCAGCTAGGAAGGCAAAGGGAGACAGAAAAATCCCCTACCTTCTATCAGCAACCTACCACATGCTCTCCACTCCTTGCCTCAGCCCAGCTGACTCAGCTCAGATTTATGTCTTGATGTAGCACTTCCTGTGATTTCAATTCATTTTGGTTGTCTAAGAGTTCTTCATATCTAGATTTGCGTGCTTTAACCATCAAATTCGGATGAGAGAAGGCTTCTAAGTATTTTGGTACTTTATTATAAAAAAAGTGTTTTGATCTCATTCCAGGTTTTTAAGAGCGCTGCTCTAAGCAAATGGTGTTTGAAATATGTATGTGTATCTTGTTTTGTGTACCATGCGAAAGCGTGCCAACCTAATAAAAGGTTGTGACCTTCAAGTTTAAGGATTCTGGAGTTATTTAGTAATATCCATTCTCCCACGTCAGGGACACTGCTTGGTAATACAACTGCCAGTCGGGTAGGGCTAACCCACCTCTCTCTTTCTTCTCTTGGAGTAG
>NW_015194073.1:0-1202 GCF_001447785.1 Gekko japonicus | reverse complement strand
AGGGAACCTTTACCTTTACTTTAGGGTTTAATTCAGCTGTGCTTAGTGTGATTATCTGGACATGGGCTACTCTTCTAATTATCGTTTCCCTCCATCCAGGACTTGAAAGCATGGTCCGAAGTTGGTTTCTTACCCTCTGCTAATCTTAACTTGCCCTGACCTGGATGGCCCAGGCTAGTCCGATCTCATCAGATCTCAGAAGCTAAGCAGGGTCGACCCCAGGTTAGTACTTGGATGGGAGACCTCCAAGGAATACCAGAGTCATGGCATGGAGGAAGGCAATGGGAAGCCACCTCTGAATGTCTCTTGCCTTGAAAACTGGAGAAGACTAAACTTCTTCTTTTTTTTTAATTTCAAACTTTTATTTTGGATATAACAACATATTCAACATTGCATTTCAATTATCATATATCCATATCTCTTATCTCCTCCTCCTCCCCCTTTGTGGCTTCCCGCAATGCTCCACCCTCCTTTCCCTCTTGTATTTCTCTTGTCCTTTCCCATTTTCATTTTTAAATTTCAAGGTAACAATATTTTGCTCTGTTCATTCAATACCTTTATATATTTCTACCCTTAATAATGATCAAAACAAAGTAGACTGTTTTACATCCCAATTTTTTTCTAAATATTCTTTAAAGTCTTTCCAGTCTTGATCTTCTTTGTTATTAAGTTTCTTTGTTAATTTGTCCATTTCAGCCATGAATAACACTTCTTTTTTTAAAAAAAAAATATATATATACATGAGTATTTGTGCGGAATTTCATATGCTTTCAGCACTAAAGAAGGCCCCTGTTTGTTGGTTATTCCTCAGGGCGTTCAACAGACACAAGGTTGCCAAATACCAAGATTTTCATCCACATTTCACCAGTGAACACTGCAAAAGGTCTCTCTCAATGATCTCAAGGTTTCCTCCAAAGTGAAAAGCTTTTCACTTCGGAGGAAGCCTTGAGCTTATTAAGAGAACTCCCCGAGGAAGACCCTGAAGCAGGAGGATATCTGGACCTCTGTTGGAGGAAGAGTGAACACAAACTCAAAATAGACCTAAAGGAGTCCTCCTTTCAAAAAAGTTTTTGTATAATTAAGGAGGAATGGCATTAATGAAGGGGTTGTGCAGTATCCTTTTGTTATAAAAAAGACAATACTTAAATTATTGGATCGATGAGTCCTTCTATATTTATTTATTTATTATTATTTATTTCATT
>NW_015194072.1:0-1387 GCF_001447785.1 Gekko japonicus | reverse complement strand
CCGTTCCTGTGCGTTTCTGCCCCAAAATAACCCTGGATATATTGTTTGGTAGCAGATGCTGGTGAGTCAGTGTCGGATGCTGCCTGACGCCAGCATTTGCCTTATCACTGGCACCTCTAACTGCTCACCCCACCCCATCTCCTCTGCCCAGGCACTCATTATTCTCTCCCGCTTCTCTGGGTGTCTTTAAAGACTTGTAAAAAAGCTGGGGAGAAGGAGTGTTAGCTGTAACTGGCAGCATGCAAGTGATGACATCACTTACCAGGGCTTCGGGTAGTTCTAGGAATCACCAGGAACTCCATGGTTTTATCATAGAGTTTCCAGCTGTTCCTAGAGCTACTGCCATCACTTCCAGGTTTCCCCCAGATGTGACATCATCGCACGTGCTTGCAGTGCCGGCTGCAGGAGGGACGGCAGAGTTGGCTGCCACCAAAACCTGCCGCCTGAAGCCACCACCTCATCTTGCTGCATTACAGAGCCAGGCCTGGTAACAGATTACTTGTGAGTAAGTGGAAGAGCTGAAGGCCTTAGGTGAACAGTGCATTTGTATTGTCCTGGCTTCTGCGCCGAGATCCTGCCTGCCAGGTAGGGTTGCCAGCTTCGAGTTGGAAAGTGCCTGGAGATTTTGGAGGCGGAGCCTAAGGAGGGCAGGGCTTGGGGAGGGGAGGGGCTTCAGTGCCATAGAACCCACTTTCCAAGGCAGCCATTCTCTCCAGGTGTCCTGATCTCTGTCGCCTGGAGATCAGTTGCCATAGTGGGAGACCTCCCGCCACCACCTGGAGGTTGCATCAAAACACAAACATTCCGTGTATAACTTACGAACAGAAGTAGAAAGACTACATTCGCCAAAGCAATTTTAACAATTCTTAACAGTGCAAATATTTGTCAAATTAAAACACTCTTATCGCAGGGCTCTTTTTGTAGAAAAAGCCCAGCAGGAACTCATTAGCATAATAGGCCACACCCAACAGCAGAAATTCATTAGCCTATTAGGCCACACCCCTGACAGCACAGCTCATTAGCACATTAGGACGCACCCCCATGTTACCAGAAGTGTGGT
This sequence comes from Gekko japonicus, assembly GCF_001447785.1. Taxonomy (NCBI): domain Eukaryota; kingdom Metazoa; phylum Chordata; class Lepidosauria; order Squamata; family Gekkonidae; genus Gekko; species Gekko japonicus. The sequence goes on along the minus strand of NW_015194072.1, from coordinate 327 downwards.
CATCCAGCCACACCCACCTTTTGCTTCTTATTCTGTTTACCTTGTTTGTTGTCAAAACCCAGGGCTTTTTTTTGTAGCAGGAACTCCTTTGCATGTTAGGCCACACACCCCTAATGTAGCCAATCCTAATGAGTTTCTGCTGTTGGGTGTGGCCTATTATGCTAATGAGTTCCTGTTGGGCGTGGCCAACTCGGGAGCCAGCCGGAACGCTGTTCCTGTGCGTTCCTGCCCCAAAATAGCCCTGTTCTTATGATTCCTTCTACACAACACTCTAGAAGCTTTGTCGACAGAAAGAACAATTAATGTTGTATATGCCATTAAAGGTTT
>NW_015194071.1:0-1212 GCF_001447785.1 Gekko japonicus | reverse complement strand
CAGGGTTGCTGTGCAGAGGCAGGCAACAGTAAGCCAACCCTGTTCATCCCTTGCCTTGAAGACCCAATGGGGCCATCGCAAGTTCAGCTGCGACTTGATGGCATTTCCACCCTGACCCTCGCTCAGCTTCTTGGGGTGGGGGTACGGAGCAAAGCACCTAACCTTAAAAAGCGGCAGGCCAGGAAATTCAGGACAATCTCTCGGAGTGCAGAGACTCACTGAGCCCGCTTAGTATGGCAGAGGGGAAGCAAGGCAGGATGCGATATCAGGGGACAAAAGGGAGAAGTCCCGCAGGGCCTGCAAGACGGAGCTCTTCCGCCGGGCATATGGTTGAGGCAGCGGATGCCCCCTCCCCCCAGCTTCTGGCCAATCACCCATCAGTGGCCTGGATCTGATTAGACATCTGATTAGACACCGGGTTTGACTTAACGTCTGATCTCTCTGTTTTTTAACATGGTATCGGAGGATACTATTCTGTGCAAATTGTTATTGTAACGCTGTTTTAATTCTATTGTTCTGTTGTACACCGCCCTGAGCCCGTTCGGGGTGGGTGGTATAAAAATCAAATAAATAAAACAAAAATAAATAAATAGAATGAATGGGAGGCAGAGCAGGGTGAGGAATGATCGGGAGGGGGCTAAGGGAAGAGCCCCCTCCCCCAGTCCTTGTCCAATGGCCTTCTTTTCAAGTCCTTACTCACAGAGAAGTGCCCAGCGACCTTGAGACTGCTTCACAGAAGGGCTTATCAAAGTGTTTCTCGCATGAATGAAGAACTGATGTCATTTTTAGGGGGTAACAACCACCACCACCACAAAAAAAAGGCCACGAAGCCTCACTGCGGACTCACTCACTTGCTAGCGCTTCCTTTGGAGGAAGGGTCCTCTGGTCAAACCAAGGTTCAAATCCCATCAGCTCTCCTGCTGTAGGGGCAGGACCTGCACTGCCTACGGGAGAGAAACCAACATGGACAGAAAGGTCAGGATCCACCACGCTCCTTCGTTTCTGAAGTCTGAAGACTGGAAGGAAGCACATCACCACAAAAGAGAACCGAACTTGGGCCTTAGCCGTGACCAGCACCAGCACCAGCGGCTGCACGTTTGAAGAAAATGCACCTCAATTATGTCCCGATCCAAGCCCCCCGGCACTTCTGTGCTACAAAGAACTGGAAGACGGTCAAGTCCGACTACCCATGACCAAGAAGCTCCAAAGCCA
>NW_015194070.1:0-1194 GCF_001447785.1 Gekko japonicus | reverse complement strand
TACCTCCATGAAAGCAGCATTTCATGATACGTAGATTTTTAGAAATCATGGAATTCACTTATCTTTTTTTCTTGCCAAGGAAGTTTCTGATTGTATTGAAACCTATTATTATGTCATGTGCAGATGAAGAACTATAGGCAATAGAGTTTCACCAGAAGGACACAATAAATTTGACAAAAAAGCCTCCCCCCACCTCCAAAAACCAACAACAAAAACCCTACAACCGAAATATACACAATGCAGCAGTGGGGGTGGTGCTTCAGAAATGAACCGTATCCTGCTTCCCTGACCTAAATCTGTAAGTGGCCATCCAAACAACATACAGTACTTAAATTAGTGAAATTAAAACTTGGTTTTGCTGCAATTGGGAATTAAAATTTTTACAAATGTGCATCTGTCATTTTGAAAGAAATACAGATTTCTGATGAATAGCAAACCTTTCCCAGCTAAGACATTTCTTTGGAATTGCACAAAGGGGGGTCAGAGAAATAAATAATGCAGAAGACTTTCCACAAAACAGGACCTCTAAATACAAGATCTGCTGTTTTTGAAGAAAACGTCTGGTACGTGTTTCAACCTGGAAAGAGCGTACAAGAATTCTGCAAATGCTGAGATGTTCCCACCCATCCACCCCTCTATAAATGTTGACGACTGGGGCACGTGATGCCAGAAAGCAGGCCAAGCCAGAAAATAGACAAGAACCTCGACATTCAGAGCAGAGTGATTCAACCTCGAGCAGGTGCCATAAAGTAAAACCGCAAGCCATTTATTCTATCCCATCAGGCTTGGAGATTTTTCTCGTCTTTGTGCCACTGTATTAAAATGCAAAGCCAGGCTGCCTTTCTGTGGTGAGCCACAGTCGCATTCTTCAGACTTGCCAACCTAGAAGGCGCCACTTTGAAACCAAGCAGAGGACCATCAGGGCAGCCTTAACCCTTTGTTGGCACATGACCAGCTCCGGGGTTGGAATCCTCTGATGCATTTCTTGTACTGTTCAGCCATTGAGCAAGAGTAATCAGTAGCGCCCCCCGCGTTCTCTTGGGATAATGTGGTCAATGGGTTCCTGGTTTATCATTAAAGTGCAGGGTGGGGGATGGAATCCAGGAAAGGAACTGATACTAAAGCTCTCTACTAAGGAAGCAAGCTGTGCTGTCACAGAGGTTGGGGTGATTGGTAAAGTTTCTAAGTGCCAGG
>NW_015194069.1:0-1356 GCF_001447785.1 Gekko japonicus | reverse complement strand
TTATTATTATTATTATTATTTTTAGTCAAGGAAGATTCACATGAACACATTTTATTTTATTTATTTATTTTTATTTATTCAAGTATTTCTACCCCGCCCTACCCCACGAACGGGCTCAGGGCGGCTGCCTTAGACTGAATCAGACCTTCTGGTCCATCAAAGTCAGTCCTGTCTACTCAGACTGGCAGCGGCTCTCCAGGGTCCCAGGCAGAGAGTTCTTCCACATCACCTCCTGCCTGGCCCTTTTTTAACTGGAGATGCCGGGGACCAGTGTTCCCTCTAAGCTGAGTGAGTGTGAGCCAGCTCACAGTTTTTTAGCTTCCGGCTCACACACTTTTGTCCTAGCTCAGGAAGGAGGGCTTCAGAGCAAACTAATCTATGCCTCAGCCAAATCACTCGCTCACAACTTTAATGCCAGGAGCTCACCAAGGAGAATTTTTGCTCACGAGACCTCGCAGCTTAGAGGGAGCATTGCCGGGGGCTGAACCTGGGACCTTCTGTATGCAAAGCAGATGCTCTACCACTGAGCCACAGCCACTTCCCACTTCAGAATTGGTACCCTCCCCCCACTTGTACTCTGAAGCAGCCCATTGTGGTCTGCCCCACTAGGACTCCACCTTCGGCAGTCTTAACCGGGAAGTGCTCTAGACTGCTTGGCTCAGGCCTGCAATGGATGACAAACATCAAAAAGGAGTTCTTCCCAGCAGGGGTCATTTCGTAGGAAAAGAGGTGCAGGAGCTCATTAGTATAACTCATTAGCATAACTTATTTGCATATGCCACACACCCTGAGATCACCGGAAGTGTGTCATAAGGCAACACCCACCGCTCAGGCTCCACTGGACTGTTTTGAATTGCTAGCTATTGGGGGGGGGGAATGTGCAGATCTGCCCTTGCAGAGGAGGGAGAGCTTGTACCTGAATAAAACTTGGTCTTAAAGGTACCACTGGACTGTTTTGGACCAGGGAGCCGGGGGGGGGGCTCTGCAGCTTACCTGGCTGCTTCTTGCTCTGACTGAGGGCTGCTGGGAGCAGGGGGTGGGCTTGTTGCATGTGCCCGCCCCCTGGGCTCTTTACTGCCGGTGCTCCGCTCCTGTGCGCTCCTGCAGGAAATGACCCCTGCTTCCGAGTCAGTGCAAAGCGGCTCTCCTTCACCGCCAAGTATCCACAGCCTCCTACTCTGTACACATCCAGAATTGTGGTGCTGGATTCTCCGTTCCAGTTTTGAGCTGCGCCATGTTTCACTGCCAGATTTCAGCATCGTGGGAACCGGGAATCTGAAAGTGACCTGTCGCTTTGCATATTCCAAATGGCTTGGGTCGACAGCTGTGGGTTAGGAAGTACCTGGAGATCTGGTG
>NW_015194068.1:0-1204 GCF_001447785.1 Gekko japonicus | reverse complement strand
GATGTAGTATTAAAATTAAAAAAAAAAAAGATTCTACATCCAACCGGAAGCAACCAAATTAATTGAAACCGTAAAGACTATGCCAGTGATTCCCCAAGGGTGACAGCCTCCACCCAGAATGAGCGGCCCTCTGGTCAATCCAGGGCAAGTGCCGGTGTGGTCAGTTATCATCCTCTGAGTGGGAGAAATCTCTCTCCGCCACTTGGTGATGCTGTGCAGCCCAGCCACATGAGAACCCAGGAAACTCATTATTACCGCTTGTCTTTCTGGGAGTGTCGTTTTCTTCAAATAGCTGCCGTTGTTTTCTAATGATGGTTGAAGAAGAAGGGGCCGTGGATCAGCAGCAAAGCCTCTGCTTGGCATGGTGAAGGTCCCAGGTTCAATCTCTGGCATTTCCAACCCAAGAATCCAGCAGGGGGCGATGCGGAAGGGGCCTCTGCCTGAGACCCCGGGGGAGCCACTGCCAGTCTGTGCAGACACAGGACTCTACGGAGGGGCTGGCTCACCCACAATGCAACTTCACGTGGTTGCGCATGAAGCCTTTCCACTAGGGACTCGCCTGGCTCACAGTTTGTGCTTTTTTTTTTGTAAACAATTTTTTATTAGGATGTATTTCATGATCATATAAGATACAGATTTTTACTCATTTTATATCCATTTCCTCCTTTCCCCCTCCCCTCTTTGGCTTCCCACAGGGCTCCAACCTCCTACTCCTACTTAACTACCCCTTACTTCTTCTTCCTGATATATAAAGTTCTTCCGGTAACATACTTTCTAATTGTTACACATTTAAATTTTCTTACTCTCTCAAAAATTCTCAAAACAAAGCAGATTATTACTTAGAGCCCAGTATTTTTCCAGATACTCCTTAAAGTCTTTCCAGTCCTCAAAAACTTCTTCTGCAGGTTTGTTATTAAGCTTTCTCGTCAATTTGTCCATTTCCGCCGTAAAGAGTAACTTTTGAATCCATTGTCCAATTTCTGGTACTTTGTCTTGTTTCCAGCATTGAGCATATATCATTCTGGCCGTTGTTATCATATACCACATCAATGTTCTTTTTGTCATATTCACTTCTTCCATTTTAAGACCTAAAAGCAATATTTCAGGTTCTTTCTTAAAATTACATTTTGCAGAAATGGAATTCTGCAATTACATTTTGCAGAAATGGAATTCTTTCCATTTCTGTATGTATTTCAGTCCAAAA
>NW_015194067.1:0-1285 GCF_001447785.1 Gekko japonicus | reverse complement strand
GGTTGACAGTGTCAAACGCCACCGACAGAACCAACAGCACCAGCACCGCCATACCACCTCGATCCAGATGCCTTCGGAGGTCATCTGTGAGGGTGACCAGTGCCGTCTCTGTCCCATGACCTGGCCGAAAGCCGGACTGAAAGGGGTCCAGCATGGAAGTGTCATCCATAAAGCTTTGCAACTGAATCGCTGCCGCTCTCTCCAGTACTTTGCCCAAATAGGGCAAGTTGGAAGCCGGCCGATAGTTGGCCAATTCAACCGGATCCAATGATGTTTTTTTCAGGAGAGGGTAGACCATTGCTTCCTTGAGTGCCCCCAGGAACAGTCCCTCATCAAAGGACTTGTTGATAATATCCCTGAGGGCACCTCGCAACCCCTCACAGCCAGCTTTTATAAGCCATGAAGGGCATGGGTCAAGGCTGCATGTGATTGGCCATACTATTGAGAGCAATCTGTCAACTTCCTCAAGACTGAGTGGACTGAAATAATCCAGAATAGAACCAGAAGACGTGCATGGGGCGTCGAGTTTGCTCACTGTCTCACGCCGCCACCGTCTCTATAGTCATCTGAGCCCTTGTTTCATTTGCCACAGCTCCTCGGTAAACCAGCCAATGTTTCAGCCATTCCGTTTTCATGTTGGAGCCATTCAGAAAATTCCTCAAAATGATAGTCGTCATTGCAGTTTCTGGAGATATAAAGCAATGGTGTTGTCAAAGGAAGATAAAACTGAATTTCAAAGCACACCTTCTATGCTAGTGAATTTGTTTTGGGATGCATTCATGAATTACAGATTCTGCTTTTGTATTCTCATTCAAACACAAGTGAAAAGAAGCAAGAGAAGGACAATAATTCAGAGGTAAAGGCATCCACTTGGCATGGAGATGGTCTTAGTGAACCCGAGATCCTTGGCATGTCCAGTTAAAAGGATGATGAAGAAGAAGAGATTGGATTTATACCCCACCCTTCACTACCCTCTTCCCTTCCCCTCCCCACAACAGACACCCTGTGAGGTAGGTGGGGCTGAGAGAGCTCTCTTGAGAACTGCCCCTGAGAGAACAGCTCTGGAAGAATTTATGACTGACCCAAGGACACACCAGCAACTGCAGGTGGAGGAGTGAGGAATCAAACCCGGCTCTCCCAGATTAGAGTCCACACTCCTAACCACTACACCAAACTGGCTCTGAGGTAGTAGGATGATGTGAAAGATTTCGGAAGGAGGATGATATGAAAGAACAGATGAGGTAGTAGGTGATGTAAAATACCTCTGCTGGAGATCCTGGAAAGC
>NW_015194066.1:0-1211 GCF_001447785.1 Gekko japonicus | reverse complement strand
CTGAGCTCTGTTCTGCAGGCCAGGGTGGCCTTCTTGAACATGCAGCTAGGCCTGGCTATCTGGCCGGCTGCAGGGAACCTGAGATTTAGAACCTTCTGTTAACTGTCTAAGTTAACACGTACCTAACTCTATTTCAACATCTGGTAGAGTAAGTTTTACAGCCAGGCAAAGAAGGATGTGATTCTGACCAACTTTTCTTTGTCCTTCCTGTTGCATGATCTGGTGCTGTGTATGTTTGTCATTTTTTTCTCTTTTTAATAAATATTTTAAAGCCGGGAGTGTTCTCTAGACCACATAGTTTCCCCAACCACCTTAGACCACGTTACTTTAAGAGGGGGGTCCTGGAAAGGGGGAAGACAAGCAGTTAAGGCACTTGTTGCCAATCCTCCAGGGCTCCATCAAAGAAGGAATTTGGTCCCTGTGGTAACCAGGCGCTGGGTAGCAGGAGACCAGAGGCGGGGCCTCAGTTTGAGAAGGGGTGTCAGGAGTCCGTCCCTCCTGGCAGGAGGACCCCAACAGGACAGTGGTGGCAGCATACCCTAGTGGAAGGAAGTGGAATAGCACCCTCCGGGAAGGAATTGGTGCAAGCCAAGGAGGGGGCTGGCAGAACAGAGTCTGTAAGTCAGAGCAGGCCTGTTCTGTCACAGCTCTCCTAGAGAAAATGGATGCTTTGGAGGGTGGGCTTTGTGGCATTGTTCCCCACTGAGGTCCCTGTCCTCCGCAGACTCCACCTCCAGATCTCCAGGAGTTTCCCAACCTGGAGCTGGCAACCCTACCTCCCATCTCCTGCCAGGGTGGGGGCAGGGCTGGCAACCCTTTAAGTACTCTTGTGAGAAAGGTATGAGTCAGGAAGCACTTTTGCACCGGAAGAGTTACCCCCACACACACACACACACACAACTGTGCTACCAGCTAAAATGGGCATGGAGATGCCTTCAAAGCCCGAGTCCTTACTTACATCTCTTCCCCTCTTCCTCTCGATATTCTGTCAGCAGAAAGATAAACCGTTCTATTGGTACATGAGTGTGGTCCGTACATGATGATACCAGTGTGGTGCCATGGTTAGAGTATCAGACTAAGATCTGGGTCTGAACCCCCCACTCTGCCACGGTTTCTTGCTCAGTGACTTTGGGTCAGTCACCCACTCTCAGTCGAACCTACCTCACAAGATTTTTGCGACGATAAAATGGAGAAGGGGAGATTGTTGTAAG
>NW_015194065.1:0-1240 GCF_001447785.1 Gekko japonicus | reverse complement strand
CTGGAGTTCTTTACATATGTTTTACATTGATTTCTGCGGGCCCAAAGGGGTTTAAGACTTATTTTCCCATCTAAAATCAACCTGCCGTGCTTCATAGTGATCTGAAACGGAGGGGAGTTTCCTATAGCGTGTGTGTTATGTTATAGGAATCAGCCGCTTGAAGGGGGGGGGGTTAAAATTCCACTGAGCTAAGCCCAAGTCCATTGCACAAGCCTCTTTGGATCTCAGACAGTTTCACATTAATCCTTAGCACAATCCTGCAGTATGCTTATTCCCTTATTACAAGTGCGGGAGTAGACACCATGACAGAGAATCTGTGAATGGAGCACCTGCTGGATTTTCTTTAAACTCTCAAGAGAGGCCTGATTTATATTGGGGCGATGACACGGGGGCTGGGGGGAGAGGTATAGCCTATCTTCACGTTCTCAGTCTCTCGTACTCTCACACTTTCTCCACAGGAAAAACATACACGTACTTTACAGGCATCTCTATGGGTTGAATCCAAACTCAGTTGCCAGTTTCTACCAGTTCCTCCCTCCCACCGCAGACCACCTTCCCTGACGTCTTGTTTCTCAGGACCCCTTGTCCCCCAGGAGCAGCATTTCGTGGAGACGAGGGGGCTGCAGTGGGAAGGAGGGATGCAGGAAAGTTCCATTCCCATGGTGCAAAATATAGCCTGGATTCAACCCCATGAATCTCTCCCCCAAACAGCACTCTGGAATTCCCTACTAAGAAAAACCAACAATATTAGTTTCACTCTTTTGATTTGTCTTTATTGAGTTGGATCCAGCCCACCTTTTCACTCAGTCTGGTCCAGTTGCTCTCCATCAGCAGAAGGACACACCTTTGTTGGTCCTAAGCCACAGAGAACATTTCCAAGTCTGCAGGGGTCATTTTGACAGGGGTCATTTCGTAGAAAAAGAGGTGCAGGAGCTCATTAGGATAACTCGTTCGCGTAACTTAGTTGCATATGCCACACCTCCTGAAATCACCGGAAGTGTGTCAGAAGGCAACACCCACCACTCAGGCTCCACCCCAAAAATCTCAGAGAAAAGAAAGTACCATTCAGAGAAGGCCCTTTGCACATGCTCAAAGGTCCTACACGTAACACACACAGGTCTGAACTGAAATGTCTGCAACTTTCTCCTAGCCCTCTGTAGTCTTCCCCTAGGTTGAATTCTGGTTGGTAAGCAGCTCGGGGCAGGGACCTACATTTTTGATAGCTACTCTGTGCCATGCC
>NW_015194064.1:0-1206 GCF_001447785.1 Gekko japonicus | reverse complement strand
AGACCAACATGGCTATCCTCTGAAACGATATGTTCTTAAGATTATTTTAATGGTCAGTGTCCATGCGTCATTTTGGACCTTCCCTCTCACCAAGGAGACCTGGGTAGTATAGATGGCTCTTGCTCCTCCCTCCAGTTTTGCTCATTACAACACTCTTGTGATGGGGGATAGTTTTAGAGAGAGTGACTGGGCTCATGGCCACCTCTGTCCGTGACAAGTGATACTAAAGATAACAACGTCTTCCAGTGACCTTTGTCAGCATCCTGCTGTTGCTTTACTAACATGCTTCTTCAATACAGGACAGACTAGCGGGGTGTGCTAATACAGTTTACATGTGGCAAAGAATTTTGCAGTTCCTAATTCTATGTGTGCAGGGAGTGAGGAGTCCTTAGTGAGAACAGGGGTGTTAATGAGCACACAAGTGCCCCGTCTTTACTAGTGGAGCTTTACTGGGGGGAGGAGTTAACTATCAGTGGTGCAGGCAGTAAAAAGCCTGCAAGGTAATCCATCAACAGCTTTAAGATATTCGAGTCCCACCGCGGCCAGGATGAGCTCCCAGCCCGTGTCCTAGCTCCCGCCTATTCAGCGGTTCGAAAACCTAGCAAGTAGATAAATGGGTACCTGCCTTAGGTGAAGGGGGGCACCCGCCTTCTGGTGCAGTGACGGCAAAAAAAAAAAGAACTGTGGTGCTGGCGGCAGGCAATGGTGATGGCGGCGAGGCGATTTGGCAAGAACATGGTGGCGAGTTGACATCGAGCAGCAGGCAGGGATTGGTCCAGAGATGCAGCGACGCAGCATGGCCGGAGCCAACCGGACAAAGGACAGTGCAGCAGTCGTTGCACAGTCACGGACTGTGGAACTACCCCAGAAGGAGCTGCTGCGGAGCCGCGCCAAGATAGAACCCACCACGAGGAAGCCGCAGAAAGAAGAATATCAAAAAGAAGCCGGCAGGGTGCCTGGTAGGCACTCACCTTCCGTATACATTGTGTGGCCCTAGCTAGAAAGTTATAAAATCCCCATGTAAACTGCTCAGAGCCTCCGGGAGGGAGCGGTATAGAAATTGAATAAATAAATAAATAAATACTAGTGGAGGTTTAGTGGACGTTTGCTGGGGTGGGGGACAAAAGAGTGCCTCTAAAGTACTCTTGTAACTGAACAACTGGATTTCCACACCTCCAAGCAGCCTGATAGCCTAGCCTAGCCCAA
>NW_015194063.1:0-1980 GCF_001447785.1 Gekko japonicus | reverse complement strand
GCTGCTCACTGGACTGAGGGTGGGCAACGTAATGTGGATGGGAGTTTGGCGACCCTAGTTATTCACCAGCTGTCATGCCTGCCCCTGCTGATGTCATGCCTGCCTTTGCTGATGCCCCTGAACAGGCTCCTGAGGACCCTGAACAGGCTCCTGAGGACAGTACTGCAGCAGAAAGGCAAAGACTGGATCCTGTAGCTGAAAGCTATCTTAAGCTCTTGGAGGATTGGCTACATTTGGGGTGTGTGGCCTAATATGCAAATGAGTTCCTGCTACAAAAAGAGCCCCGCCAGTGACCACCAAAGAAGCTGAAGAATGTGAGCAGGACAAGGCAGAAGAACCTGCAGCAGAGTGTGAGGAGGCACTTGTGGGCAGCTCCTGGGCTGAGGACAGGTGGTCACCATGGCTGCGGCTTGGGCTTTCCCTCTGAGCAGCTAGAAGGCAAGGAGCACAGGGTGAAGACTAGGGTTGCCAGCCTCCTATTACAGTTGTATTACAGTTGTTCTCCAGATGACCCCCTGGAGAAAATGGCCGCTTCGGAGGGTGGACTCTATGGAATTATACCCTGCTGACGTCCTTCCCTTCTCCAGATCTTGCCCTCCCCAGGCTCCACCTCCCCAGATCTCCAGGTATTTCCCAGCCTAGAGCCGGCAACTCTAACGTAGCCATTCTGGCCCCTCCATTCCCCCCTTCCCAGCTGCTCACTGGACTGAGGGTGGGCAACGTAATGTGGATGGGAGTTTGGCGACCCTAGTTATTCACCAGCTGTCATGCCTGCCCCTGCTGATGTCATGCCTGCCTTTGCTGATGCCCCTGAACAGGCTCCTGAGGACCCTGAACAGGCTCCTGAGGACAGTACTGCAGCAGAAAGGCAAAGACTGGATCCTGTAGCTGAAAGCTATCTAAGTGGTGAGGAGGATAGAGCCTCCCAGGGAACACCTGCAAGGGATCAGTCTCTGCTGCAGCCCAGTAATTCATCATCAGACTCGCCTCCACCTGTAACCAGGCTCAGGAATGTAAGAAGACAACAGCTGAGAGAGCGAAGGCAGAATGCACGCATGCGTGCCAGAAGATCTCTTAGCCCTGATTACTGACAGGATCCTGTCCTCACTCCTGGCTAGCTAATGAGTTGATTAGCTAGCACTGTATATATGCAAGTCTGTTGCCAGCAGTCATTTGTGCTGGCAACGTCGTTTGTTCAGGACCTGAATCCTTGCATCTCTGCTCCAGACCTTGTGGAATTCTTCTCGGCTTGATCCTCGGCTTTTGACCTTTGGCTTTGTTGACCCTGCGTTCATCTCTGACTCCTCTGGTATTGTTGTGATTTATGGACTTGAAACTTTGGTATGTCTGACCCTGCTTTTGGACTGTGATTTAAACCTGCTTGAACCTTGCTACCTGATTTGCCCGGCTTGACCTCGGACTGTTCCTGGACTTTTGCTTGCTTGTGTCACGCCCCCTGGTCCTGCCGTGACACCAGCTGATGTTATTCACCTCCATGCAATGAATAAAGTCAGCTGTCCATTTCCACACACTAACAGTGCAATCATGTGCAGAGTTACTCCAGTTGAAGCCCATTGAAATGAATGGGCTTAGACAGGAGTAACTCTACACAGGATTGCACTGTAAGACACTGTTAAAAGGACAGGCCATTTTTCTCCAGGCCTGTTTGGAAATCCCAAAGGTTCAGGTAAACAGCTAGGTTTTATTTTGTTCCGAGTTCATACAAGCCCAAGGTTTGAACACCACATGGCGGTGGAAGCCTGCAATTGGTATGTTTGGTCTAATGATAGAGCCATTTTGGTGTAGCAGTGAAGAGCGATGGACTCTGGTTTGGAGAACCAGGTTTGATGCCTCACTCCTCCTCCACATGAAGCCTGCTGGGTGACCTTGGGCCAGTCACAGTTCTCTCACAGCCCCACCTACCTCGTAAAGTGCCTCTTGTGGTGAGAGAAGGGGAAGGCAACTGTAAGCCGCTTTGAG
>NW_015194062.1:0-1213 GCF_001447785.1 Gekko japonicus | reverse complement strand
TTAACCACGACACCAAACTGGCTCCCTAGTTCCCCCCTAGCCTGAAACGGGTGGCCTGGGGATGGCACTGGGGTGAAACCTTCGCCGCAACAGTGTGACTTGAGCCTCGCCGCAGGGTGAACACCACCGAGATCAACAGACATGAACCGCCCATGAAGCTACCTGAGACTTGTTGGGTGATGGTGAGATATTGAAAAAATTGGATTTAGCAGAGATAAGATAGTCCAGCAGAGCCAGAGTAAAATAATTCGGACTGAGAGTCCATGTGTGATTAAAATAGAAAGTTTTTACTAAATTCTAGCATGGGGAAGGGTAACTGGGATGAAAATAACAACAGAGCATAATCGGCTACATCCGTACTCTACAAAGACAAAACTAGAAGAGGGAGATTATGCCTACTCTTCTTCTTCTTCAGAACAGCAAAGCAAAGACGGGAAGAGAAGCCATAAAATGGTAATACACCTTGACACTTTAGTCCCAATCAAATCCCTAGATCAGGGAGAAAATTCCCGGGTAGTCTACAGCTAAAGAACATTGGTTACATGAAAAAACATGTGACTTCCTGCGAGTAACATAAACAAACATTTAACCCCAGATAGTATACTGAGTGTTTTCAACTTGTAGTACCCAACAAGACTGAATCGGATCCTTGGTCCACCAAGGTCGGCCTCACCTGCTCTCCAGGGTCTCGCGCTGAGGTCTTTCACATCACCGGCTGCTCGGCCCTTTTTAACTGGGTCGAACTGGAGACCTCCTGCATGCAAAGCAGCTGCTCCGCCCCTGAGCCACGCCCCGACACACATGAAGCTGCCCGAGACTGACTCAGGCCCTGGGACCATCACGGTCGGTCTTCCCTCCTCAGATGGGCAGCAGCTCTCCAGGGTCCCAGGCAGGGGAAGGTCTTTCGCATCACCTACCGCCTGGTCCTTTTAACTGGAGATGGCGGGGATTGAACTGGGGCCCTTCTGCATGCCAAGCAAACCATGGCCCCTCAGTGAGCCTCCCCTCATACTGAATTAGATTCCCCCCCCCCCGGTCCACCGAGGTCAGTATTGTCTACTCAGACTGGACATCTCTCAGCATCTCTCCACAGTCTCGGGCAGAGGACGGTCTTTCACATCACCTCCTACCTGGTCCTTTTAACTGGAGATGGTGGGGACAGAAAAGAGCCAATAGTCTTGGATTTTGAGAGAAGAAGAAGAGGAGGAGGAGG
>NW_015194061.1:0-1252 GCF_001447785.1 Gekko japonicus | reverse complement strand
TCTGTATAAAAGAGTTTTGCATGACAGCTATTAAGATAAAATTCAGGAAGGATACAAAAGTGAAAAAGGATTAGATAAAATATGTTAGAACAAAGAAGGAATAGTAGTGTAGAATGAATAGAATATTGAAGGAAACTTTCAAAGGTTAGAATCATAATATTATATTAAATTAAACCTGTTACCTTTATTTTCTCTTTACAAAAAACATAATGCTAATGTGCAAGTAATTTTATGTTTGAAAGTTATGTCATAGTATTACTGATAAGAGTGAAACTACCACTTGTATCTAGCTGACATGTTTGTGGTACCAGGTATATGGAGTTTTTTTTGAAAAATAAGTATTTTTTTTCTTTTAAAGGATTAAAGCAGTATGTATACTTAAAGTTGTTTAATTCTCTGTAAAAGTAATCTAAACAGTTTTGCCAGCAGTTAAGCAATGTAGTGCTTGAAATATATGTTGTGTTCCGTAATAAGGAGGGATAATTTATGTGGATTTATGTAGATACCTTGACTGGAATAATATACCAGTCAGTGTTCCCTCTGAGCTGAGTTAGTGTGAGCTAGCTCACAGTTTTTTAGCCTCCGGCTCACAGATTTTTGTCTTAGCTCAGGAAGGATGACTCCAGAGCAAACTAATTCATACAGCAGCCAAATCGCTCGCTCACAACTTTAATGCCAAAAGCTCACCAAGTAGAATTTTTGCTCACAGGACTCCACAGCTTAGAGGGATCCTTGATACCAATATGAGGAAACTTATACCGGGGATGATGCTCTAGTTGTCTAAGCAAAGGTGAAAAATAACATTTTGAGTTGCTATGGGAAAGTTTGTTTAAATGGAAGAGAATATTTAAATATGTTACGAAAGAGATCAGATTAATATCACCGTAAGATGTCACTTCAGGTTAGTGGATATACGCGTTGCAACAGGTATATATGTTTTTTTTGGGGGGGGGGGGTCATTTATTGCTTATATGTTTTTGAAAATTAATAAAGAGAAATTATATACAAAAGGAGGTCCAGTAGTGGGGCCAGGACACTAGAAGCCCTCCCATTGTCCCCCCCCCAAACACCAAGAATACAGAGCATCATTTGCCCTAGACTGAGAGTTCCTATCTATACCTTGTGGCTAATAGCCACTGATGGACTTCTGCTCCATGTGCTTATCTAATTCCCTCTTGAAGTTGTCCATGCTTGTATGTGTTAATCACTCTTTAAAGACTTGCTTCCAGGTGTTAATCACTCTCTGGGTGAA
>NW_015194060.1:0-1216 GCF_001447785.1 Gekko japonicus | reverse complement strand
CGAATCCAATTCTCTTAGCCTCTCAATCAGCACTGACCAGTGCTGGATGCTCAAAGCTCAAAAGGCATAGCTGAAGAGAAGCAACTCTCTTTGGAGGAGAGTTGTGGAGCTCAAAGCGTAACCTGCTTTGTCCTAAACTCGGTCCCTGAAAACTCCAGCTTAAACATTGCAGGTAGCAGATGTGGGGAAAAACTTTTCTCTACAGCTTTGTAGTCTCTCATATATATAATTCTGATTTCATATGAAGTATGGCAAACACAATATTATTTCACTCAGAAAACTGCCAGATACTTGTTTAGGTCAACTGAAGCAGAATTCACTCTTTTCTAAGGGCATTGTAATGTAAAATAGAAAGCTGGAAAGAATGGACAAAACCAGTATTTTTTAAAAGAGTGTCTTTTTAAAACCTCCCAAAAGCAATCTTCATGATGATAATACCTCAGAAACACCCTTCTATTCTTTTTTTATTCCAAGACAATGCACAAAATTCCAATTTAAATCCCAAGAATCATTAGTTTGAAGCACCATCGTTATTCTAACAGCTGGACAAAAAAAGAGTAGCCTTTGGATTTAAAGCAGAAAAGGGAATGTTCACAGTATTATTAAGTAGCAATGATTTCCCCCCCCCAATCCAAATTCCACTTCCAGCAATACCTGTAGGTACATCTTTCACAATTCATAACTTGACTTACAGAGATGTAAATCTTTTCACAGAGGAGGAGGAGGAGTTGATTTTTATATCCCACCTTTCTCTACCTTAAGGAGTCTCAAAGCAGCTTACATTCACCTGCCCTTCCTCTCCCCAGAACAGTCACCTTGTGAGGTGGATGGGGCTGAGAGAGTCCTGAGAGAACTGTGACTGGCCCAAGGTCACCCAGCAGGCTTCATCTGCAGAAGTGGGGGAACCAAACCAGTTCTCCAGATTAGAGCCTGCCGCTCTTAACCACTATACCACGCTGGCTCTCCTGTACAACTGTAAAGGTGAAAGAGCTGAACACAGTCTTTCATGCTCCAGTATAGCTGTGGTAAGGCACCACAAGATTCACAAATGATGCTATTTTCTGGCTCTACCCTGATCCAGAGACATTTGGAACAAAACAGCACAGGTTGTTCAGCTGAATGGTTATTAGCACTTTTAAGAATCAAAGTAGTATGCTTATAACGTTTCTAGAAAAGGGGGGGGAGACACAGGAAGCATTAAGCGGCTTCCCAATAT
>NW_015194059.1:0-1221 GCF_001447785.1 Gekko japonicus | reverse complement strand
GGCTGGTCTTCAAGGTGCCACTTGGACTCGCCCTCTGTTCAGGGATCTGAGGAAGTGTGCCTGCACCTGAAAGCTTAATATCCAGAATTAAACTTGGTTGGTCACTGGACTCTCAGCCTCTGTTCAGGTATCTGAGGAAGTGTGTGTGCACACGGAAAGCTCGTACCCAGAATTAAACTTTGTTGGTGTTCAAGGTGCCGCTGGACTCGCAGACTTTCTGCTGCTGCTTCAGACTACGGCTACCCACTTGAAGCCAAGTATAGGGCTACCGCATTCTGGAAAGCAAAACGAGGACATATTCCCAACTGACTACTTCAAACAAGTGATCATGATGACAAATCTCATTTTAGGTACCTCTCCTATTGAAGCTGTGATAATTGCTACTAACTAATAATAATAATAATAATATACTTTATTGTCATTGTACATAGTACAACGAAATTAAAGATGCAATCATTTCGGTGATTTGCAACAATATTCATATGCACCATTCACAACTGTCTCATAACTCCCTTAAGGTTCACAAGCAACTTAAAATCACCAATGTCACCCAGATTCCAGTTTCATACAGCATTTAAGGCAATAATAGCTCTCAAATAAAAACTATTTTTAATCTTTTTGTCCTTGCTTTAATTGTCCTGTATCTTCTGCCCGAAGGCAGCAGTTCAAACAGGGAATGTTCAGGATGTGACAAATCCTGCAGAATGTTCTTTGCTTTTTTCAAACTTCGAGAACTGTACAATTCCTCCAGGAATGGGAGAGGACAGCTGATGATCTTCTGGGCTGTGATGACAACTCTGGAGTGCTTTCCTCTCCACAGCCATACAACTGGCAAACCAGGCACAGACGCAATATGTTAAAATGCTCTCTATTGAGCAACGATAGGAGGACATCAATGTTTTCTCACTCAAGTTATTTTTCTTTAAAAGTCTGAGAAAAAAGAGCCTCTGCTGGGCCTTCTTCACCAGAGCAATGGTGTTAGTGCTCCAGGTCAATTTTTGCTCAATAGTCACTCCCAAAAACTTAAAAGTAGCCACCCTCTCCACTCGTTCTCCACCAATAACCAGTGGCTGGGATATTCCTAACTTTCTGAGCCAAAACGAGAACCTTTTCATCAGTTTTTTTTTTAAAAAGAGCCCTAAGGAGGATGGACACCTGAAAAAGAGGACAGGTACTCTAAAAAGTGGCCACCTGGTAACCCTAATACAGTAGAAAGAGCGA
>NW_015194058.1:0-1197 GCF_001447785.1 Gekko japonicus | reverse complement strand
TTCTTTAGTTTTAAATCGCTTTAGAGTGATTCACGTTCATTGCAAGTTTTCCGACCTCGAAGTACATTACAGGTAAAAAGATAAAATCCCTTAGTTAAATGCTTGAGTAAAAGGAAAATGCTTTGGCCCGGTGCCCCATGGTCAGGTGCTAGGCGAGCCACAAAGGAACAGGCATTCCAAAGGGGAGATGCCACCACTGAAAATCCCCTATCTGTATTCACCACCTGCCTCACCTCTGAAAGTGGGGGCACAGAGAGCTGGGTTTGAGAGACAAATTTCAATTGGTGGGCTGGCTGGAATGGAAAGAGGCAGACTTCCAAGTACCGTGGGCCCAAGCAGACTTTCAAGGACCCTGTGCAGATCTTTCAGCACAGAAATAAGATCCATGTATCTAGCCCATAACAAAAGCCTGGTTAACACATTTTGGACCAAATGAAGTTTTGGAACATGTTCCGAAGCCCCACATGGAGCACATTACAGTAATCTAACACAGATGTGATCAGAGCCTGGGTCAACAAGGCCAATTCACACTTGTCAAGCAATGGCCAAAGCTGTTGATACGTGCAATGGAGGAGACCTGCCTGTGCCTCTTATTACACAGCATTGTCCCACTCAAGGGGGGTTTCTTTTAAAACAAGCAAATGGAACTAAGGGTCTTGTTGTTTGTTCCAAAGTCACATGACTTTATTAAACCATCTTATTAGTTTCCACTGTTGGTGTGATGGAAGACAGCTTTAAGCATGAATGACACTTTCCCACAAAAAAATAGTTTGGTGTAGTGGTTAAGACCGCAGACTCTAATCTGGGAGAACCAGGTTTGATTCCCCACTCCTCCACAGGCAGCTGCTGGAGTGACCTTGAGCCAGTCACAGTTCTCTCAGAGCTCTCTCAGCCCCACCTACATCACAGGTAGTCTGTTATGGGGAGGAGAAGGGAAAGAAGATTGTAAACCGCTCCGAGACTCCTAGTGAAGGGTACGGTATAAATCCAATCTCTTATTCTTCTTCCAAACTGCATTTCGCTTGTTCTTGGACTCATTCTGGGCATGAAGCCATTTATTCATGAACTCTCTGTTCTCAGGTTTGGGACGCTGAGAACCATGTTAAAATAGGGGAAAATATGTTTTTACAGATCTGAAAACTAAAACACAAATTCTCAGGCCTACATCGTTCAATATTTGTTGTTGTTCAGTCGCAC
>NW_015194057.1:0-1186 GCF_001447785.1 Gekko japonicus | reverse complement strand
TTTTTTTTCTTCCAGTCCCTCTAATGCTGGTGTGCAGGGTGTCTCGTCCTAAAGAGGTGGGCTATGAAAAGTCAGCTGGGGAGGGGGGGATGAACAAAGAGGCCTATTGAATTAACAGGCTGGAGTTCATAGAGAGAAGGAGCTAAACAGCTGGCATTTCTCTCTCCCCCCCTCCTCCCCCTCCCCTTTCTCACCTAATCCCAACCAGAGGCGATGGAGTCTGAAAATAACCTGGACGTTCCACAGAGCAGTAAAGAATCAACAATGCTGAACGACTGATCTCCACATTCCGCCCCCCCCATTACATCTTTGCCTTTTCACTTTCCCCTCTTCTAGGCCTCCCTAGTCTGACAGCCAAGTGGGGCTTAGATTTAACTAACCTGTGTTGCTCTGATCGGAAGTTGGGGTATTCTAAACCTTCACTACATGACCTTTCCTTGCCTGAAAATCAGAGGCGAGACCTACATAAACAGGGAAACAGTAGAATTTATTTTAATGTTTCTTTAAATGTTTCTCCTCTGTCTTTCAGCTATTTTGCTTCCAAAGTGGACAGAGGATCCAAATTTTTTATCTATAGAAGTGCAGCATCTGGTCAGTGGATCTTAATGTCACCAGTATTCATCTGTCATGAGGATTTTGGACTATTGGGGGACTATGTGGGACTGCATTCATACACCCAAATAAACGGTGGTTTATTTATTTACTTACTTATTTCATTTATGAGGGTCCAAAATGACTCACATCATTCTCCTCTGCTCCATTTTATCCTCACAACAGCCCTGTGAAGTAGGTTAGGCTGAGAGTGTGTGATTGGCCCAACATCACTTACGTTTCTGTGGCAGAGTAGGGATTCAAACCTGGGTCTCCTCAATACTAGTCTGACACCCTAACCACTACACTACACTGGCTCTTTATAAACCACGTCTTGCTGAAACCCCAATTAGTTGTGAATGCTCACAGTCCAACAAACTGGGGTTTGTTCCTTGGCACCGCCAAACCAGAAATTCAAACAAGAGTTTGTAGCTTGTATGTTAACTACAGTGTACACTAACTATGGTGTATTTTGGTGTCTGAATTCATAACCCACCATGGGTCACAGTGGCCTAGCGAAAGAGATCACAGTATAAAGAAGAGGCCCTCCCTACTGGGAGGCACCAAGGAAAGAAAACAGCCAGGATTTATGGAC
>NW_015194056.1:0-1230 GCF_001447785.1 Gekko japonicus | reverse complement strand
AAGAGGCTAACAGAGGTGGTTTGTCATTGGCTGCCGCTGTGTTCCTTGATGGTCTCCCATCCAAACAATAACCAGGGCCAACCCTGCTTAGCTTCTGAGATCTGAGAAGATCAGGCCAGCCTGGGCCGTGCAGGTCAGGGCTAAAGGAAGGCGATTCTCTGTGACCTCTGTCCACAACCAGGCAGAGGCCCACTTCTTCTTTTCAAACGGGATATCACTTGCTCACACTTCCCCATTTTGCAAGCGGCTGAACTTCCAAGCGGCGCCAAGCGAAGCGGCCACCTGGAGACAGTGACGAGGACTGCCTTATTTAACGGAATGACCACAGGTCCTGACTGATGCACATATTGGGGGGTCCCCAAACCCTGTTGAGCCTGCAGGCCCTTTTAGCATACTGAGAAAAGGCAGCAGGCGCCACTACAGAACGGCTGCCGTGTGAGGCAAGGACTAATCACAAAATGGCTCCCATGGGGGGGAAGATGCGACCACAAAAAGTTTGGCGATCCCATGGGGGCAGCGGTTTCTGAACCGGTGTTCCCTGAATACACGAAGTTGATGCGCCTTCTGCTCCAGTGAAATGCAGGGGAACCAAGACCAGCTCTTTGCTTTGGGAAAGAGGCGCTGTGGGAATGAAGTCAGTGAGCACAGGAAGTACACTGACAGGCACAATGGTGACCACCAGGAACATGTTGGGGATCACAGAGATAAAGACTCTCAGTCAAATTAGGGTTTCCCCTAGGTAATCAGGCAGCAGATTTTTCTAAAACATTATTCTTTTTAAATAATTATTATCATCATATGGCTGTGTGTATAGTATAGTTAGGAGTTCCTAAGACTGTCTGGCAGCCGGAAGTTCTAGCTCTTTTAGCGTTATGCACCACTAGGTGGCGCATAGGTCCACCACACGGGAGCCAATACCTCTCCTATCACAGTGCCCACCGCTGCAATTACCTGCTTTGTCTAACAAGAAAAGTGTACTTCTTTCTTCATATCCATTCTTATACATATGCAAAAGTATGAAGACTTAATAGTTACTTACGATTTCTTGACTAAGATTTCTTTAATAGAAGTAACAGGGATCAGACTGTGTTATATTTTAAATACAAACTGCTGAGATAATGCAGATCGAGCACTTTGAATACTCTGAAATTCTAATTAATAATACTTGCACTTCACGCCTTTGGCTCTGATACTTAGAACGTATGCACGCCTTTGGCTCTGATATTTAGA
>NW_015194055.1:0-1239 GCF_001447785.1 Gekko japonicus | reverse complement strand
GAAGTCAGAGGGCAGCTCCCAGGTTAAGAGCAAGCGAGGCTTCCCATTCAAGGAGATAACTCCTATACACCCTTAGAGTGATGTAGTGCTGCGCAAAGTTCCCTCTAAGCTGTGGAGTCCTGTGAGCAAAAATCCTACTTTCTGAGCTACTGGCATTAAAGCTGTGAGCGAGCGATTTGGCTACTGCATCAATCAGTTTGCGCTGGAGCCATCCCTTCCTGAGCTAAGACAAAAATGGGTGAGCCGGAGGCTAAAAAACCATGAGCTAGCTCACACTAACTCAGCTTAGAGGGAACACTGCCCCCCCCCAGTGTCCCGGCATGCCAAGTCACTCAGTCCAGCAGGACTCTATGGTGTTGTACCCTGCTAAGGTCCCTCCCCTCCCCAAACTACACCCTCCTCAGTCTCCGCCCCCCAAATCTTCAGGTATTTGCTAATCCAGAGCTGGCAACCCAAGTTTAAAAGTGCCTATTCCTTCACTGGCTGCCTCCCAGGCCCTACCTATGGCAGAAACGGGCTTGCATGTCTCGAATTCGATGCTCGCCCAACCCCCCAAACCCCTCCCCCTCAGTAGAAGACTTTTGAGAAGCATCTTCTATTTTTATGGGTTTGAATTCCAAGCGAGCCAGTTCCCTAAAATGGAACTGGTTTTGATAAACTGGTTCGGGGTGCCTCTAGATTGGAACCGTTTCCGTCCACAGACCTCAAGCATCCTGTGGTGCTACTTGCTACTGACAGACACATATTTCGGGTTGGATAGAAGGATCTGAGGTTGTGGGAAAGGTGTGGCACCTGATTGATACTGTGTGTGTTTGTGTGTAAAGTTCTGTCAAGTCACAGTCAATTTACAGTGACCTCAGTAAGGGGATTTTTCAAGGCAAGGGAGAAGCAGAGGTGGTTGGCCATTCCCTTCCTCTGCAGAGCCTTCCTTGGTGGTCTCCCGTCCAAGACTTATGGTGACCCCAGCAAGGGGCTTTCAAGGCAAGGGAGAAGCAGAGGTGGTTGCCCATTGCCTTCCTCTGCAGAGCTTTCCTTGGTGGTCTCCTCCAAGACTCAACCCCAAACAAGTGGCTTTCAAGGCGAGGGAGAGGGAGAGGTGGTTGGCCATTGGCTTCCTCTGCAGAGCCTTCCTTGGTGGTCACCCGTCCAAGACTTATGGCGACCCCAGCAAGGGGCATTCTAGGCAAGCGAGAAGCCGAGGTGGTTGGCGATTGCCTTCCCCTGCAGAGCCTTCCTTGG
>NW_015194054.1:0-1216 GCF_001447785.1 Gekko japonicus | reverse complement strand
GAACCAGTGAGTATACAGAGGCCCCCAAACAAAGTGTCCCCATCCTCCACTGTTTTCAGTGGAGGGAAAAAAGAAAACATGTAAGGGAAGGCACTGGCTTTTGCTGGGCACTAGTATATTGCACTGGTACTACTTGGCACTCTGTACATGCACTTCGATGTGCTGGGCTTGCAACCCCTTCGCTTGGATTTGTTGAGCTGGTATTGCCACAGTGGCATTGGTTCTGCAAAAAGGCCCCCCCCCCACCCTTTAGTTTCTACTGCAGAGACTCTCTGGTTTGACATCAGTCCCTACTTTTTTGCTGTTTTCTCCTCCATTGGAAATAATGGAGGGGGCACCTACTTTGGGGGCCCATAGAATTGGACTCCCTGCTCCAATATTTTTGAAACTTGGGGGCGGGGTGGGGTTGAGTAGAGGTACCAGAAGCTACACTGAAGATTTGGTGCCTCTACCTTAAAAAAGGCTTCCCCAGACCCCCACATACCCCCTGATAGATTCCCCATTATAGCCTATGGGGATTATTGACTGTAATGGTCCCCATAGGTCATAACGGAGCCAAAGACATTTAAAGGTGTTGCGGTCCCTTTAAATGCATTTGTAAAGCTGCGGCTTCACTCGGAACGGCGTTTAAAGGGAGTGCACTCTCTTTGAACCCTGTTTAACTGCAGCTATCCTGTTTCCCCAGATAATCCCGATATTTTTTCAGGATTATCCAGGATTGGCTGTGCTCGATAGCTGAAAATACACCCCCCTCTATATCTGACTGAAAGAAGAGCTGATAAATACTAAGGTATTTCCCGCTATTTCCCCCGGCTTGAATAGAGCTGAATACACACCTCTGTGCACCACCCAGATGCCCTTTCCCTGACTATGCTAGGCAGTGTGTACAGCTGGGAGCATGGGTGGTGGTGTGCTCACAAGCAAGCAGGTGGGAGAAGGGCATGCTAGTCTGCAGCAGTGAGCCCTGCCAGAAGCTCTAGGCCCTGGCAGCTGCTCCTCATCAAGGCATGCTAATCTGGTGCCATTCATTGATCATACCGGCCACCTGATGCAATTTCAGCTCTGCATCTGCATCTTGGCTGTGAGCGGCCCCTCCTAACAGCTGCCCCACCACAATCTTTTTTCCTGTAAGTAACCCTTGAGGAGATCTTTAGTTGATCAAATTGAGCCGATGTGAGAACACCATCAGGACTATCACCTAAGTAAAGGTAAAGGT
>NW_015194053.1:0-1222 GCF_001447785.1 Gekko japonicus | reverse complement strand
ATCAATGGAAATACCAGGCAGCTATTTTGTTCTTGTTGCTAGTTCTTCCCTAGGCATTCTGAATCATTTTACTTGTGCATTCCTTCCCACTTGTTTTAAAAAATTAGAAGAAACTCTCACAAGTAAATATTGTTTACTAAGAGTTGAATGGAAGCCCAGTCAGAGTTAAGACTGTGTGCCATGGGGGGAATTTTTTTCTTCCAAATCTGGATATCACAAAGCCAAAAATTACCAGTATTTGTGGTTATTTGGGTCCCAAATACCATTTTGTTATTCAGATTTGGGGGGATGTATGACATTATTTGGCACCAATATTCCTACGGAGAACATTTCCTAGAGGCTAAAGGAACCATTTTTAAGCTAATGGCACCAAAATTGCAGTGGCACTGCCAGTGTCAGTTTCAAGTTAATTGGGCCAAAAGGTCCAGTTCTATGGACCCCTGAACAAGGTGTCCCCAGCCATCCTCTATTGTTTCCTATGGGGGCAATTTCTCAAGGACAAATAATAACCAAGCACACAAGAGCAACCAAAGCAACTACTGACCCAAAGCCTCCCAATACAAACAGAACCAGCAAACCTGAAGAACCAGAGCTGAACCTTGGAATCTCAGCAGAAGCATGAGACATTGTGGCAAGCCTAACACAACAAATTTCAAATCAGAGACTCCAAGCCAAACCACTTGAACCAAGTTGTTGCAAACCCACCAAAACTCAAATCAGAGAATCCATGCCAATGTCAGACCTGAGAATCTAACACAAACCAACTCGAGCAAAGAACACAATGTTGCATCTTTCAAGACCAACATAACTAATTTCAAAGCACAGAAGCCAAGCCAAGCATCCCGCAAAATTTTGGGGGGGGGGGGGGGTTTGGACCTATTGACTGGTATCCCAGAAATTCCCAGATACTATCTGGACATCCAAATATATTCAGAAAAAAGCAATAAGGTATTTTTCAGTTATAGTTTCAAATCAGAAATATCTGAACACACATCCCTAGTTTCTAACATTGTAGGCATTGTAGAAGACTGGTGCAGGCCTGTGGAGCAGGCACTGGCATTTGCCCACCCACCCCCACCTCCTCAGAAGAATCACAACGGTGGGGGAGCCTATCAGGGCTCAGCGTGGGAGTGCTAGCCAATTGGGGGTTGGACTGCCAGCCAGGTCTGGTGGTGGCAGCCATCCCCCATTCACCCAGTGCAAGCTCCCCACTCACCCACCC
>NW_015194052.1:0-1231 GCF_001447785.1 Gekko japonicus | reverse complement strand
TGTGCGACTGAACAACAACATACATGAGAGAGAACACAGAGCTGCCACCAAAACTGGCATCCCTGTATTCGCTTCTCTTCTCCTGTCTACAGAACAGAGTTCCCTTTATCCCTTAGTTTTAGTATCATTTCAATATGTGTTTCCATGCTCCACTAACAGCAGTCCATTATGTGCTTGGGGCAGAATAACACACACTAAAATGATGTCAGGACATGGGGTAAGTTGAACTGGTATTTGTGGGAAAGAAAGGGAGAACTCAGCACAGAGATACCATTTTCAGCGGAAGCCCCGTGCAATATATCTATTATCTACCCTTTACTAGACTGTATATCCACCAAGAATCTCCCCTCTCCTTCACTTACCCTCACGAGTGGCTACATGCTGCAGGGTGTATCTCTGTTTAAGACTGCACTGTAAACTACTCACTTTGTTGCTACTTTCTGCTTCTTATAAGGGGTAGCCATGTTAGTCTATCTTTGCAAAATAAAACACAAATCCAGTGGCAACTTAAAAGATTAACATTTATTTCAAATACGAGCTTTCATGAGTCACAGAGCTTACTCCCTCAGACATCTGGAAGGAAATCAAACTGGGAATTCTATTTAAAGGAAAGATTAAAAGAAGATTATAAAATGGGTTGGGATGGAGGGCTGGGTGCGGGCTTTTCAGGTGTAAATCCTCTGTGTGAATGACTAGAATGTGATTAGCAGTTACAAACAGATAAGCAAGGTGATGGAGTTACTCATGGAGTAGTCAGAAGTTTAAGCAAATTAACTGGTATTGGTAACAAGGTTATGTAATAACAGCCAACTAAACTTTCTAAAAAGTGAGCCAAGTTGAACAATTAGAGATTGCAGTAAGAAAATCCAAGTCTCTGTTTAAGCCAGGATGACATGCAGCATTTAATTTTTGTCATGCACTTTAATTCAGCATTTTTATGTTGTACGATGCCTTTGATTTTTTTTTTGTTTTGGTAGAACAGTGACTTCCAGGTCTGTAATAGCATGTCCAGGCAGATTAAAATGTTCCACCACCTGTTAATCAGTGTTGCAATTTCTCATGCCTGCTTTGTGTTCATCGATTGTCTTGTGCAGAGACCAACACATCTGTCCAATGTAGACAGTATGAGGGTATTGTTGACACATGATATGTGCGTTAGGTGCCATCAAGTTACTTCCAATTCATGGCAATCTTATGATCTTCAAAACATCCTGTCATTAACAGCTTTGCT
>NW_015194051.1:0-1398 GCF_001447785.1 Gekko japonicus | reverse complement strand
ACCTCGGGCCAGTCTTGGCATTCTTTCCTCGTCAGGAAGTGTGGTGTAGAGCCAGTCCGGTGTAATGGTTAAGCGTATCGGGCTAGTATTCAGTAGACCCAGGACCAAACCCCCCAGCTGTGCCACGGAAGCTCACTGGAAGACTTTGGGCCGCTCACACTCTCTCAGCCTAACTTACCTCATAAGGTTGTTGTGAGGGCAAAATGGAGGAGAGGAGCAGTGTTCCCTCTAAGCTGAGTCAGTGTGAGCTAGCTCACTGTTTTTTAAGCCTCCGGCTCACACATTTTTGCCTTCGCTCAGGAAGGGTGGGCTCCAGAGCAAACGGATTTATGCAGCAGCCAAATGGCTCGCTCACAGCTGCAATGCCAGTAAGCTCACAAAGTAGAATTTGCGCTCACAAGACTCCGCAGCTCAGAGGGCGCACTGGATAGGAGGAGGATGTGAGCCACTCTGGGTCCCCACTGAAAAGAAAAGCAGGGTCTAAAATGAAGTAAGTGCACGAATAAAGAACAAATTCTCCCTTAAAAGAGGCATCTCGGGAAAGAGGGCTGGGAGAGGCTTCTCTCTCCTGAGACCCTGGAGAACTTCAGCTGACTGCAGTTCTCCATACCGGGGTGAGGCGGGACCAGCCGCCTTCTTGGCAAAAGGGCAACAAAGGTCCTTGACCACAGGACAGCTGCTGACCAGCACTCCTCGACTCTTCGGCCCTTATTTGCTTCTCGAGGTCACCCAGCAAGCTTTAATGGCAGAGTGGGGATTTGAACCTAGGTCTTTCGGATCAGATTCAGGAGTTGCGGTGGCTCAAGTGGTTAAGACGCTGAACTGCAGGTTGTGGAAGGTCAGGAGTTCAGGAGTTCGAGACCCGGATGCCGCATGACAGAGTGAGCTCCCATCTCTAGTTCCAGCTCCTGCCAACCTAGCAGTTCGAATGCAAGAAATTGCAAGTAGATAAATATGTACCACTTCAGTGGGAAGGTAACAGCGTTCCGTGCGCCTTGGTGTTTAGTCATGCCGGCCACATGACCACGGAAATGTCTTCGGACATCGCTGGCTCTTCGGCTTTGTAACGGAGATGAGCACCGCAACCCTAGAGTCGGATTTGACTGGCTTTCGAGCAAGGGAACCTTTACCTTTACCTTTCAGATCCAGTCTGGTGTCGTGGTTAAGTGTGCAGACTCTAATCTGGGGGAAACCGGGTTTGATTCCCCACTCCTCCACTTGCACCTGGCTGGATGACCTTGGGCAAGCCGTAATTCTGAAAAAAAGAGCAGTTTCTGTCAGAGCTCTCTCAGCCCCACCTACCTCACAGGTTGTCTGTTGTGGGGAAGGGACAGGAGTTTGTAAGTCGCTCTGAGACTCCTCCTCCCCCCCCTCTCAACCCCACCTACCTCACAGGGT
>NW_015194050.1:0-1251 GCF_001447785.1 Gekko japonicus | reverse complement strand
TAAGCTCCTCTGAGACTCCTTTGGGTAGAAGACTTCTTCTTCTAAATCTCTATAAACCAGTGCTAGGAGGCAACCCTAAGGGGAGGATTTGGATGCTATCTCATTTGGCCATTTGTGGCAACTGGTTGGCTAGTGTGTGAAACAGGATGATGAATTAGGTGGATTACTACTCTTATCCAACAGGACAGCTCTTAGGTTAGACTGCATGCTACTTATTCCTTCTTTTCAGGGGTCCATATAGGAAGCTTAGTGTTTAATATAGTAGTGGAATTTGCTCTATTGTACATACTTTTAAAGGTATGTCTTCCAACCCCCAAAGAGGTCTGGATTTCAGCGAACTGAGATAGATATATCAAGGTGGGCAGCCGTGTTGGTCTGAAGCAACAGAACAAAGTTAGAGTCCAATGGCACCTTTAAGACCAACAAAGTTTTTTTCAAGATGTGAGCTTTTGTGTGCATGCACACTTCATCAGAGATAGATATAATTAGGCTCCAGGGACCTGACATGATATCTGTGGACTCCAGGCTGAGAAGTTTACTTGCTGTGGATTTGAACATACATTCAGATTCTGTCCTGAGCCGGCCTCACCTAGAGGGCAGGGTGTAAATTTGATAAATAAATAAATAACTGTTCCATGCACCTAAATTCTGTGTACTTCAGTGAGAAGGTAATCATCCATATCTGCTTCTGTTTCAACACAGGCACAGGCTAATTGGGTCGTCTTCCATACGGTGCATGCTAATTGGCCAAAAGGCAGAATGGAGTGGTAGAATTCCTTTTTGTCAGCGTAAGTCTTTAAATCTATGTCTTTCTGTGGAAAATGTCTCACTTTTAGGTGGCATTTTTACTAGTTGCACTTAAGGTTAAGTCGGTTTATGTTTGCCACCTGTTTCTTATTTCATGGAACAGTTCCTTATTTAGCATTAATAGAAATATCAGTGGAAAAGATGTATCAGAACTATAAAAAGTAACACTAACACATTGCAAGGATGGTACAGTCTAATAAAGTTCTGTAAATGTTCTGAGACAAGACTCACGTGGGTGGAGCAGTGTGGGACCAGGGACAGGAGGGGGCAGCCAGGATACCCGGAGCAACAGGGAAACTTTGGCAGTCTGCCACAAGGAGGCTTAGAGGGCATGAAGGTAGCAAGTGAGTCTGGATGAGAGTGCATTGGCTACCTTGGCCCAGGTGGTTTAAGACAGGGTGTGTAGGACAGGAGCTGGCTAAGGAGCAAGGAGTAGAAAAGAGG
>NW_015194049.1:0-1252 GCF_001447785.1 Gekko japonicus | reverse complement strand
TACATCTTGAATTCATCAGAGAATTCACGGACTGTCTTATTACCTTGTCTCAAGGCTCACAGGCAGGTTCGTGCCTTCTCTAATTCCAGAGGGTCTTCATATTGCCATTGCCGAGCCCACATAAAAGCCATCACATCACGGAGCTCGGGTCCTTTATTGTTGTGCAGACCCACAAACCAATCGGCCACCTGTTCTCTTAGGCGCGACCCGATATAATCTGCTTGGGGCTTATCAGTGGCAATCTGAGGACCCTAGTCCCTCAGGAATTTGCGCACTTGCAGCAGGAAGAAGGCCAGTTTGTTGGGATCCCTGTAGAAAGTGGCATCCAACATTTCACATGGCCGATCAGGTCTGGGCACCAGCTCCAGTGGCGTGGGGGAACCTGGCAGCCTAGCTGGCTGCTGATCGGCTGCCCCCCCCAGAGGGTTAACAGAAATGGGCACGCTTCCCACTTGATCCTTAATCTGTGCCCTGTTGCGCAGTGGGTCCTGGCCTTTTCCTCTCTCCCCGTCCGGCAGGAGTGCACGCACCTCATGCTTCACAGCATCTGCAATGAGCTGGGGAATATTGAACACCATCTTTTGCATGTCTCGGCATTACTCCTCGTTCTGCACCAGGAGTTCTCGCCGCACCCATTTGAATTGTGTCTCCTCACTCTTAGCTCACTTCCTGTACTCTTCCAGGTAATGGCTGCCATAGCGTTGTTCATATGCAGGTAGCCTCGGGTCGGGAGCAGCTTGGGACGTAAGACCAGGAAATGGATTCTCGCCAGAATCTTCCCAGTCTACTTGGTTCATCACCCGCGGTCATGGTCATCGCAGTGGTGGTGGTAATTGGCTCTTCCTCACCAGTGGTAACTGGCATGCTCCCGGTATCATCATCAGCCATGGTAGGGTATGAGTCTGGGAACAAAAAGGAGTTCTGACATTTTGTCGGACTCCTGCAGCAATCAGTTCCCAACAGCTTTCATTCAAAGAAGTAAAGTTTATTGAGACATTGAGAGAATGCAGATACCTTTACACTTTCGGTGTTAGAACTGGCCTAAGGCACACAAAGCAAGCAGATATACATCATTCAAAAGGGTCCCCTGATGGCTCAGGTCCAATCAGAGGCCAGGTAGAAGCCCGCCAAAGTAACGGGCAATTATTCTCAGGAGAAAAGTACACAAGACACTCAAGTTGAAAGCTTCGGTTACATATTGTATACCGCCCTGACACCGGAGAGTCTCTGGGCGGTTTACAGAGGTTTCTAA
>NW_015194048.1:0-1316 GCF_001447785.1 Gekko japonicus | reverse complement strand
TATTTGTATACTGTTTTATGTGGAAATTTAATTGCACTCTATTTATGCACTGTGTTTCATTGTATTTTAACTCATTGTACGCCGCCTTGAGCCTGCCTGTGCAGGCATGGCAGGATATGAATTGAAAATAAAAAATAAATAAATAAAGTAGAGGGAAAGTGGGGTATAAAAGACCTACTCTTCTTCTTAATTTCTTTACATTACAGTTTAAAGCTAAAAAGGGGGAACTATTCCCTTCTTCAAAAAATTGAGATGGAAAAAATGAATATTGAAATGTATTGTCTTGGGACTCTCAGCACAGTTTAAATAACTAATTAAGAGGAAAATGTGCAGGGATGAAAATGTTAAAATGTGCAGTAATTTATTTTTAATAAGTATAAAAGAGATTTTTTTTAATTAACACATTTTTAAAACATGGATGGTAAATAAAAGCTTTTAAATAGTCATTTGGAGACATGTAAAGTTGAAAGGTTTTTCAGTAGTTGGATATATAGTGCTAAAATAGAGAAATTATTTGAACAAATGTTACCTATCTCATAAACAATTTTCCTTTCATGTATAAATATTTTCCAAATCTTGTATAAGGTTTCACTAGCATGTGGTTTATTATTCATGATCCATTACATTTGTATCCCTTCCCTCAAAAAAGTTTGCAGTGATGATGACCGTGTACATGGTACTTCCCTTTCTCATCACAAAAACCTTGTTTGGGAGTAATTTATTTATTTATTCAGTTTCTAGCTCACCCTCCCCCCACAAGCAGGCTTAGGGTGGGCTACAACAGTGTATACACAACATAATAAAACCAATTAAAACATAAATTAACAATTAAAATCAATATCTCAGTTTATACTAATAAACTACTGTGGATGCCACCCATAATTCACCTGCTCCCAGAGGCTTTCTATATGTTTGCAGCAGGGGTCATTTCCTGCAGGAGCGCACAGGAGCGGAGCTCCAGCAGTAAAGAGCGGGGCCAGGCACATGCACCAAGCTCCCCCCCCTGCTCCCAGCAGCCCTCAGTCGGAGCAAGAAGCAGCAAGGTAAGTTGCAGAGCCCCCCCTCGCCCGCCTTCCCTGGTCCACGCCGAGGTGCAGGGCCCAGGGAAGGGCTCCAGGGCGCCTCACCCCACCTGCACCAAGGCATATGCAAATAAGTTATGCTAATGAGTTATGCTAATGAGCTCCTGCACCTCTTTTTCTACGAAATGACCCCTGGTTTGCAGGATGTAACTAAAGCTGGGGGGGGTCGCGATGAATTCGATGCAATATGGAAACAATGCAGATAGAACAGAGCAACAAAACAGCTGAGCAGGG
>NW_015194047.1:0-1249 GCF_001447785.1 Gekko japonicus | reverse complement strand
TGGGAGACCACCCAGGAAGACCAGGGTAGTTATGCAAAGGCAAGCAATGGCAACCCAACTGTTTGCCTCCTGCCTTGAAAACTCTATGGGGTTGCCATAACTTGGCTGCAACTTTGTACACATATACTTTGTGGGAGGCGCCTCATTTCCCCCTGTATCACCCTCCCCACATTATTTCCTCTCTCCCTCCTCCTGGCAACCACCATATCCTTTCCCCTTTCTCTGGCTCGTTCTCTCCTTCTCAGCCATTCACCAACCTACCCAGTTCTTGTGCCAGCTGCTCCAAAGTGGGGTGCCCCAGGACAATCACATAGGCAGACACTGGGGCCAGGCTGCACCCCAAAACAATATTTGGACCACCCCAAGTGACACATCCCCACGCTTCTGGGTAGCAGTGTGTGTGTGTGAACAAGATCTTGGGGTAAGGGTGGACCGAAAGTTAAATACGAGCAGCCAGTGTGATACGGCGACAAAAAAGGCTATTGTGATCTTGGGGTGTATCAACAGAGGCATAACATCCAAATCACAAGATGTCATAGTACCGCTGTACACTGCATTGGTCAGGCCACACCTGGAGTACTGTGTGCAGTTCTGGAGGCCTCACTTCAAAAAGGATGTGGGCGGAATGGAGTGGGTACAGAGGAGAGCGATGAGGATGATCGGGGGCCTGGAGACCAAGCCCTATGAGGAAAGGCTGAGGGACTTGGGAATCTTCAGTCTGGAGAAGTGGTGGTTGAGGGGGGGCATGATTGCTCTCTCTAAGCATTTGAAGGGCTGTCACTTAAAGGAGGGCAGGGAGCTGTTCCTGTTGGCAGCAGAGGATAGGACTCACAATAATATCCCAAATGCTTTCATTGACTTAAAATTATTTGGCAGAGAATTCGACACTATAATGATGGTCTGGGCCTGGCTGGGGCGATGGCACGTGTGCCCACAGAGAGGGCTCTGAGTGCCACCTCTGGCACCCGTGCCATAGGTTCGCTACCGATGCTCTAGGCTGACCCTACACTGAGCAGGGGGTTGGACTAGATAGCCTGTATGGCCCCTTCCAACGCTGTGATTCTCTTTCTTGAAGCAGGTCATTTTCTGTCAGAGGAAGACGTAGGTGAAGGGAGTCGTAGGGTGTAATATTATATAATCATCTGGATGCCAAATTCTTTGTTCAAAACTGTGCATTTTGGATTTTCCCCTCTTGGTACCCGAATTTAAAAATCAGCGTGAAGCTATCCAAAGAGAAAGGCTACTGGGA
>NW_015194046.1:0-1244 GCF_001447785.1 Gekko japonicus | reverse complement strand
AACAGGAACCATCTTTCACCAGGATCTCGACACAGCTAAGTCTTGACACAGTAGCAGTGAGAGACTCAAAATGGCAACAGGGAAATACAAGCCAAGAGCATCCGATCTCATTTCTGGGGCAAATGGTTCAGCTACATCAGGGGTCCCCAGTAGGGTTGCCAAGTCCAAAATTACTTACCGTGGGGGAGTCCCGCACCGTCCTGGGAGTCTGTGTGTGCGCGCACTACTGCGATGATGCCACCTGGAAGTGACGTCATTGCGTTGGCACGTTAGAGGTGGGGCCACTAGGATTCGAGGGAAAACCATAGCGTTTTCCCTCAAATCATAGAGCGTCCCACCCCGTGGCCAGTGTGATAATGTCACCTCTGGATGGCATCATCACACTGGGGACGTGTGCCGAAAGGGGGTGGAGTTCCCCCAGGGCCCGATTTGCTGGCGTTGGGTAACGGGCCTCTTGGGCGGGGGCTTACCCGCCCCCCGGGGGGACTTGGCAAGCCTAGTCCCCAACGTTGTGCCCGTGGGCGCCATGGTGCCCAGTGCCCACCAACACCTTTCCTGCTGCCCACCTGGTGTTTTGAGAAAACAGATTGGACCGGGTGGGGCTTTTGCCCAGCAAGGCTTCTGATGGGCCACTGGAGAGTTTGACTGGGTGTGCCGATTTTTAAAAACGTTGCTTTGGCGGCAGCTGCCACCAGAGCACGAGGATCTTCACTGTGAGACCGAAGGTCAGTCGAGGCAGCCATTTTGTAGCCAGCTCCACCTCCTTCAGCCACTTTGGCTCCATCTCCTGCTGCAGCCACCAGCTGGGTGACCTTGAGCCAGTTCTCTCAAGGGCAGTCCTCGAAAGAGCTCTCTCAGCCTCACCTACCTCACAGGGCATCTGTTGTGGGGAGGGGAAGGGGAAGGAGATTGTGAGCCCCTCTGAGACTCCTTCGGGGAGTGAAGGGCGAGGTATAAAAACCAACTCTTCTTTTTCTTCTTCGTAGCAGCCGTTTTTGTGGCTGCGCCCACCCTGCTGTGTCAGAATTCCAAAGGTGCCCACATGGTCAAAAAGGTTGGGGACCCCTGAGTTACATGGTTCAGTTAGTGCCAGAACACAACATGGGAGGAAATATTAATCAGCTCCAAGGATTCCCATGAGCTTCGGGCCCTCCTGGCTAGGAACTGCTGCTCCCACATCCATAAGAGGCCCCTCAAGACCCTCCGGAGGCTTCGTTAGGGTTGCCAGGTTCCTCATGGCCACT
>NW_015194045.1:0-1245 GCF_001447785.1 Gekko japonicus | reverse complement strand
GAAGTAGGTTAGGCTGAAAGTAGGTGACTAATCTAAAAATCACCGAGTGAGCTTCCACAGGAAGGTGGTGACGCAAACCTGGATCTCCCAGATGCTGCTCTGAAGCTCTACACTACACCACACAGGCTTTCACAGGTGGCTGTTGTTGAACAGTAGCAAGCAGCTAGGCCTAGCTGAGTTGTGCAAATAATGGTGGCATCGTCACCCATTGGTTGCAGACTGGCCTAGGGTTGCCAACCTCCAGGTGGTATCTAAAGATTTCCCAGAATTACAACTGAGCTGCAGATGACAGAGCACTCTCCCACTGGAGAAAATGGCTGCTTTAGAGGGTGGAGTCTATGGCATTATATGCAGCTGAGGCCCCACCCCTCCTCAAACCCTGCCTTCCTCAGATTCCACCCAAAAATCTCCAAGAATTTCCCAAGCCTAGCCAGGCCTGGCCCCAGTGAGCCCTTCTTCAAAGACTGTTAAGTACGAGACTCAACACAGCTAGTGAACAGTGAATCAGCTCTATTAACGAATTCAGAGAAATCATGAATGAGGCCAGGACATCTGGAACTCGTGACATCTCTGTACCCAACTCTCGATGTCCGAGTCGATTTTCGGTCACCAAAAATAGCCCCAAGCCAACCTCTTCATCCGCACAATGCCAGGGTGGCATTCGTGCAGTGCCTCAAGGACCTGAGATCTCAGCTTGGGGGGAACCACCACCCTGTTTCCCCACAAAAAGCCGCCTTTGTGGACGGACAGTTCACTTTGCCTTGTTTCATAAGGCTTAAACTCCTCAGTGACTCGCGCCACCGGCCACCCCCTCCACACCCAGTTGAGCACCCTGGCGCTACTGGAGTCTCTGGCAGAGGCGGTCGCAATGTCTGAGGCATGCACCGGAGATTTGGCCAGTTCCTTGAGGGCCATTACCTTGAACGCCGGTGCTGGGTCTGAGTCCAGTCCAGGCAGAGGACACTGGCTGAGATCGTCTGCATGCCCCATGTTCTTGCCTGGGCGATGTTCCAAAACATAGTCATAGGCAGACAAGAAGACTGCCCAATGCAACATCCTGGCCGACAAGATGTTGGGTGTCTGGTGCAAAAATTCCCAGGAGGGGCTTATAACGAAAGGTCTCCCATAAAGAAAGTCATGGAAATTTTTCACGCCAGCCACGAGTGCCAGTCCCTCTTTGTCTATTTGTGCATAGTTCCTCTCAGCTCCAGTGAGTGTCCTGGAGTAATATGCAATTGGCGCTTC
>NW_015194044.1:0-1189 GCF_001447785.1 Gekko japonicus | reverse complement strand
ACCTGTCTACCATCCACCTCAAAAAGTGGCCGTACAGCTTTGCACAACAGCTGTGATGGTAGATTTCATTTCCTTGTCTTGTGAGGGGCTTTTGCATCATCAGGCAGACTTGTGGGTGGTTGGGTCAGGTAGTTATATAACATGAGGCAGAAGCTACAAAAAATGCATGTGGATAGCCCTGACCTGGATAGCCCAGGCGAGCCCGATCTCATCAGATCTCGGAAGCTAAGCAGGGCCGACCCTGGCAAGAACTTGGGTGAGAGACCTCCTTGAAATACCGGAGGCAGGAAGCAGGGGCAGGCTTTATTCAGCCACCTCTCTGAATATCCTCCAATCCCCCAGGAGGGGTCAGTCACCAGAGGTCGCCATGGCTTCCAGGTGCACGCGCACACACACACAAAATACAGGAAAATACCCCCCAAAAAATGCATGTGGATGAACTAATGTCCATAACATAGACGTAAACACACACCAAACGGTATGACTTGTTTAAACACACATTGTTTATAATCACTGGCTGACTGGCTTGCTCACTGTTTATTCATAGTTGGCCACTGAGAAGTATGCAGCAACAACAGGTCTATGGGGGAAGGTGGGAGAGGAGAACTCCCATCAGCTGTGTGAGAATGCATACGCAATTGCACTGTACTGTGTGGTGCTGTCTGAGTATCAGTACAGTAACCCAAACAGGCTCAAATTGTTCACAAACGGCCAACCTGATCATCAACAAAAAGGTTTGTTCCCTCTTCTCAACCAGTGAGCAGATCACGAACCAAACCAGTGGGTGTTCAAGCATCTCCAATTCTAAGCAACTTTTCACATGACTTTCCATCCAGTAAAAAGAAAGAACATTAAAACATAGTGTAGCTCAGTGTGTGGGATTCTTCTACGGCTTCACCGTATTGTGCGTGTGAGTGTGTGTAAAATGCCGTCACGTCACAGCTGACTTAGGGTGACCCCAAGGGCTTTCAAGGTAACAAGGGCTAACAAAAGTAGTTTGCCATTGCCTTCCTCTGCATTTTGACCCTGGAATTCCGTGGTGGTCTCCCATGCAAATATTAACCAGGGCCAACCCACCTTAGCTTCTGATGTCTGACAATATCAGGCTAGCCTGAGCCTTCTATGTCAGGGTCATTTCATCATACATCAACCAAAAGAGGAATAGAGCCATTGCTCACTGATGGGACAC
>NW_015194043.1:0-1191 GCF_001447785.1 Gekko japonicus | reverse complement strand
AAATGAGAGGCAATTTTGAAAAGAAAAAAGGGGGGGGTATGCCCTCCACCCCAATTCAATGCCCAGGCCAAACCCCTGCACCGAGAAACCCAAAATAAGGGGAGTGCATTCCTACCATGACATCAACCCCCCCATACAAAGAGATTTCTGAGAAACATGACCCCTAAGGGGGTAAAAAAGGGGCAAAATGTGTTCCCCCAATTGTTTTCTGTGGGCCTGGCAGGCTTCTGCGTCCTTGCCCCCCACCCCGATTGGTCAACTGTGTAGCTCAGAGTTCTGAGGTAAAACCTGCCTCTTGCACTCACCTCCCTCTGAATGCAGTTAAAAGAGACTGCAGACAGTTGAGGACAGTTACAGAAATCAGCGATTCAAGGTTCCTGAATAGACATTTTCCAAAAAAGCCAGCATGTCAATTGAGTTAATGAATGATAGTAAGGGACCTTTCTAGGAGCCATTTCAATGCATGCCTCCCTCACGAACCTGAAGAAATGTCCACCACATCACCACTCCCTCACACCAACTCTCCCTCACACTTCTCACCTCTTTTTTTCTCTTTTTTTCCAGAATTTTTTATTGCTTTTATATACTACACATATATAAGGAAGGAGAATAAGGAATCACTATAACTAAAAAAAGAAAAAGCTACAGAATTAAGACAAGGATCATTCTACAATAGTAACATCCTTAAATGATGCTCTTATGTTAAGTCAGTATCAAAATATAGAAACAATACTGTAAGTAAGGTTTTCTTAACAAAATTAACTTGAGCCATTACTGCTAAACTTTAGGTAATTTCTAGGCCATTCTTTTGTGTGTGTTTTTAAACTTTCATAATTATTTTTCACGTTTATTTCTCTTGTATTTCAGTTTAACTTTAAGCAATTTGGGAGCAGTTACTCCATTTTCTGAGTCTGAGCCCTCAGAGGTGCTACCAGAACTGCTTGAACTGTCTTCTGATTCAGAATCACTTTTATTTTCTTCTTGGATGTTGTTGTCTTTTTTCTTTTATTCCTCTCCTCTTAGATTTTGTTGTTGTTCCAAAAAGTCGTTAGCTTTCTGGGCAGAATCAATCTTCATCTTCTTTTCGTTGTGTTTAAATATCAATACTTTTGGGAATATCCATCTGTACAGAATGGAATTTTTATGTAAAAAAGAAGTTAACTCCTTATATTGTCGCCTTCGTTTCCGTAT